>NC_027749.1:18137640-18138070 GCF_000695525.1 Brassica oleracea var. oleracea | reverse complement strand
CTAGATACCAATTTCTGCACAACTTTTGGAGTAACCAGGTGCTTATGCTTCGCAGCCGCTTCGTGTCGCTCAAAAAACCAAGTGGTCATCGTCAATCTGATAGTTTCAAGGAGAGAGATAATGGGCAACTCACGAGGCATCCTCAACATAGAATTGAGAGACTCTGCAATATTGGTATTCATGATATTATACTTGTTCGCAGGCGCATAGCTTCGGGCCCACTTCCTAAAATCAGAATCTTCCAGATACTTAGCCAATTCAGGACATTTATCCTTTATGTCATTCAAGATTAACCAGAACTCGTGACACGTATAGGCATCAGCAGCGCTTTCCACCAGAGGTAGCAACCCAGTCTTCGCATATGTAGGAGTGATGTTGCGGAGCAGATGGATCCTGCAAATTCCATGGTGAGATAAGGGATATACATCCT
>NC_027749.1:18132229-18136115 GCF_000695525.1 Brassica oleracea var. oleracea | reverse complement strand
GACGACGACGGATCAACGGAGAGGCGAAGACGACGACGGATCAACGGAGAGACGATGACGACGACGGAGAGACGACGACGATGACGACGAGGGAGAGACGACGACGACGAAAGACAGCGATGAGGAGAAGAAGAAGCGATGAAACGAGGACGGCGACAATTGATTTAAAATTTTTCTTTTTAATTACTCAAAGAAGAGGGCATAAGAGTAAATTACCCCTTTAGTGAAACCTATTTTTGTGATTTCTGATCCTGAGTGCTAGTTTGGGGAGGAAAACTTTGTTTGGTGTTCTTTGTGTCATTTTCTCTTCTTTAAATATATAATAAATAAATATTTAAATAAATAAAAAATACTTTTTTTAACTTTTTTTCGAATTATACTATTTCGAAATTCAAACTCTAAACAGTAAAACTTAACTCTAAACCCTAAACCCTCAATCCTAAACCCTAATTTTTTTTTGAAATACGAACCTGAACCTTAAACCCTAAACCATCAATCCTAAATCCTATTTTTTTTGAAATACGAACCTGAACCCTAAACCCTAAACCATCAATCCTAAACCCTATTTTTTTCTGAAATACGAACCCTAAACCTTGAAACATCAACTCTAAACCCTAAACCCCGAAACATCAACTCTAAACCCTAAACCCTAAACCTTCAACTCTAAACCCTAAAACATCAACTCTAAACCCTAAACCATCAACACTAAACCCTAAACTATCAACACTAAACCCTAAACCCTAAAATGTAAACCCTAAACCCTAAAATATTAACCCTAAACCCTAAAACATCAACTCTAAACCTTAAACCCTATACCTTGAACTCTAAACCCTAAACCCTAAACCCTAAATTCTAAACCCTAAACCCTAAAATCCCAGAGTTGATTGTTTAAGGTTTAGATTTGAAGGTTTTGGGTTTTAGGGTTTAGGGTTTACATTTAGGGTTTAGAGTTGATGGCTTAGGGTTTAGATATGAAGGTTTAGGGTTTTAGGGTTTAGGGTTCAAATTTCAGAAAAATATAGGGTTTAGGGTTTACGTTTAGGGTTTAGAGTTGATGTTTTAGGGTTTAGATTTGAAAGTTTAGGGTTTAGGGTATAAAGTTGATGTTTTATGATTTAGGGTTTAGAGTTGATGTTTTATGGTTTAAAGTTGATATTTTAAGTTTAGATTTAGGGTTTAAGG
This sequence comes from Brassica oleracea var. oleracea, assembly GCF_000695525.1. NCBI lineage: Eukaryota > Viridiplantae > Streptophyta > Magnoliopsida > Brassicales > Brassicaceae > Brassica > Brassica oleracea. Next base: position 18,134,933 of record NC_027749.1, on the reverse strand, counting down.
TTTACGTTTACGGTTTAGAGTTGATGTTTTAGGGTTTAGATTTGAAGGTTTAGGGTTTAGGGTTTAGGGTTTAGAGTTGATGTTTTAGGGTTTAGTGTTGATGTTTTAAGTTTTGATTAGTTAACCATATATTTTTTTGTCAAAATTAATTAAAAGGTTATAAATGTCTTTTATCCTTTATTAAATATGAAAAGTGGTACTTCAAAAATGGTATTTTTGGCAATTTCATTTTTTTTGGATATAAGCATAACTATATAAAATTATTTTAAATCTTTTAGCTATTATAGATGCAAATTCGCTACCAAAAGCTTCGTATAAGAATATTGAGAAAAATATAAGAAATTACCGTAATTATCACGTTCATAGTACCATTTTCCATGTTTACACTGATCTTTTTATCTTCATTTTTAATAAAGGTTAAAAGATATTTATATACCAAGGATTAACTAATATAAACTTAGAGTTTATTGTTGAGGGATGAAGTAGGATTTTTAGAATGTGGAATTTTTGAAAATTTTAATATTTATTATTTATTTATTATTTTTTTAAATTTGAAATTCTATCCCAAAACCCTACTCCTTAACTCTAAACCCTAAGTCTAAGTCTAACTCTAAGTCTAGATTAGTTAACCATATGGTAAAAATACATATTTTGGTCATTTTTACCCTTTAATAAAACTTATTTTGGTCATTTTTTTCATTGATGGCAATTTTTGTGACAAAAACTTAGAAAAGGATATGGTAGAGAATTTCTCAAAAAAAAATTGGAGAACATTTGTATTTTTAATGTTTTCTTTTCATTTAATATTGATTGGAAAATAAAAAAAACATAATGCTTTTGCAAATGATTTGTCAATCAAGGTTTTATTTAATGTATACTTTAATTAATGAAAATTATTGATATATGAAAACTTTTTACTTTTTAGTTTATTATAATTATTTGGTTTTATTTCTATTATATTCTAAACTTTTTTGCAATTTGACATTTTATTTAAATAAAATAGTTGACAAAAAATGAAAAATTATCTATTCTATTAAAATAGAAGTCACAACTTCATTTCATGTGTGATATTTTAAGTTGGACCATTATTTACAAAGTTTATTAGATGTACATAATTTCATTATAATATCTTTTAATATCTTTATTTTTATTTTAAACAAAATAAATATTTATTTATGAAAATTTTAACAAAATCTTTTAAAAATCTTTTCAGAATCATTTTAAAATTTATTTCCAAATTTTTTTAACTTAAATTTTATTTATCATAAAATATAATCATAAATTTAAATTTATTTTAGTTTTGATTTATAAACGAGATTTAAAAATTATATAAAATATTTTAATGATAATAACAACTTCAAATTATTACTTTTAAAAAAATTTACAAAGATTTTTAAAACATTTTTGTTGGAAAGCAATATCTTTTTCTATTTAAATTTTAAAATAAAAATATCTTATTTATTAAACACATAAATCATGACTTTACATGTGTGATTTTTTAATTTAAATTATGTTTGAATGGTCACAATTTTAAATGATTTTATCATGTAACTTTACAATTTAGGTCAATAATTTTTAACACAAATCTAATATTCTTATTAATGACTAAATTTTAATTTACACCCTCCCTTCATGTATGCAACATATAACCTCTTTAAATATTGTATATATAAAGCTTTAGTCAACTATTATTAGCGTTTATATATTCCATCGAGTTAAAAACCATTTCATTTTAATAGTTAAACTATACCAAATTAGTTTATTAATCACTATATATAAAGTTTTACATATTCTATTCTAACCATAAAAGGATGAATAATATATATACAAAATGAATACATTAAACATGAACACACTTTTATCATGTATATGCATACTAATGTAATAGCATGAATGATCTATATATGTCAAAAAAAAATATTCCAACATTATTCTATATAAATAGAACACATATTTATCAAATTGGTTTAATGGTACAGTATATAACATAATTCCAACAAAATTTAATTTTACTTCATATTTGATACTATTTTCAAATTTAGTTTTAAAGTATTATCATTTTCATAAATATCTTAAATTTATTATTAAAAGATAAAATTAACCCTTCCAAAACATTTATAAATCTAAGAATTATTTACAGAAGTTTATAAACTCAATTTCACTACCGAAATAATAAATCCAATAATCGTTAAACCCTAAGCTCAAATATTAAGATATCTTTAATTGAATTGTTCTTAGGGGAAATTACGTGTTTACCACTTTCATGCTACTACTTTTCATTTTTACCACCACTAAAGCGATATTTTCAAAAATACATTCTTCGTTAAGAAGCAAAAGACTCTTATACCCTTATTCTTTATATATATAATAAATAAATATTTATATAAATAAAAATCTAAAAAAATAAAAAATAATTTTTTTAATTTTTTTTCGAATTATACTATTTCGAAATTCAAACCCTAAACCGTAAAACTCAACTCTAAACCCTAAACCATCAATCCTACACCCTACTTTTTTTTTTAAATACGAACCCTAAACCCTAAACCATCAATCCTAAACCCTATTTTTTTAAATACGAACCCTAAACCCTGAAACATCAACTCTAAACCCTAAACCTTGAAACCTCAACTCTAAACCCTAAACCCTAAACCCTAAACCTTCAACTCTAAACCCGAAAACATCTACTCTAAACCCTAAACCCTAA
>NC_027749.1:18075423-18131960 GCF_000695525.1 Brassica oleracea var. oleracea | reverse complement strand
TAGGGTTCGAATTTCAGAAAAATATAGGGTTTAGGGTTTAGGGTTTAGATTTGAAGGTTTAGAATTGATGTTTCGGGGTTTAGGGTTTAGAATTGATGTTTCGGGGTTTAGGGTTTAGAATTGATGTTTCGGGGTTTAGGGTTTAGAATTGATGTTTCGGGGTTTAAGGTTTAGGGTTTACGTTTAGGGTTTAGAGTTGATGTTTTAGGGTTTACATTTGAAGGTTTAAGGTTTAGGGTTTAGAGTTGATGTTTTTGGGGGTTTAGGGTTTAGAGTTGATGATTTTAGGTTTAAAATTGATGTTTTAAGTTTAGATTTAGGGTTTAGGGTTTACGTTTTGGAGTTTAGAGTTGATGTTTTAGGGTTTAGATTTGAAGGTTTAGAATTGATGTTTCGGGGTTTAGGGTTTAGAATTGATGTTTCGGGGTTTAAGGTTTAGAGTTATGATTTAGGGTTTAGAGTTGATGTTTTAAGTTTAGATTAGTTAACCGTATGTTTTTTTTTTGTCAAAATTAATCAAAAAGTTATAAATGTACTTTACCATTCATTAAAAATGAGGGTAAAAATAGTTAGTGTAAACATGAAAAATTGTACTTTGAAAATGATATTTTTGGCAATTTTCCTTGTTTTTAAATGCCATCTAAATTGGTGTATTTTAAGCAATTTCTCAAATATGATATTTTACTAGAAAACTATTTTGCAGGTACAATATATTATAGTTTAAAAAATAAAAAAAGTTTTGTTGCTTTTAATAATATCCCAATAAAATTCTTCTCTATTATATAGCTTTAGTTTAATTTAATTTCCATATAAATTCTAAATTTTAGAAATGAAACATAAAATTATGCATATAAATTCTAAATTTTAGAAATGAAACATAAAATTATGTAAAATAGTATTATTCCATAATAATTTAACAAAATACAAGAATTATATAAAATAAAATTGTTACATAATAATATTATATAAATTAGAATATTTTAGTATAGAAAAATAAAACCTGCACGGATGTGCCGGTAAAGATCTAGTTAGTTATTTAAAAGACCAAAAATGAAATTAAATATAAAAATGGCTGTGATTACCTTTATCTCCTTCGGTGGTTGAGATATTATTGTATTGAGATTAGGCCTGGGTTTTCAACCGGTTTCGGTTCGGAGTCAATTAGAGTTTGGGTTTTTGAAAATATAATTTCTAGCTCCATTCGGATATTATAAAATCTCAACTACACTACAGGCTCATTGACCCCCGAGCTCCCTCTCTCTCCTCTTTGTGTGAGCTCATCGCCCATTCTTTCGTTCATCTTGTTCTCGTGTTATTTTTGTCCGATACATTTTTCCTTTCATCGTAATCAGAGTTGTCGTTGAAATTTTACTTAAAAAATAAAAAAAAACACGTTATTTTTTTCGTAAAATTTATACACACATTGAATCGGAAACAGTTAATTTGAACACTGTAATGTTTTCGACAAAGCGAAATGATTTTTATCATTTCATAGACCAACATAAAAAAAACGTAAGCGAAAATGACAAGATTTCAGTACTATTATAAAGTGTTAAAGATACTCTTGTTAGAACATAATATCAAATATAGATTATGACTAGCCATTCAGTATTATTATTATATATATGTACCAAAGTCGGTACAACAACTACCTTAAGAGCATTATAAATACTAGAGTTTTTTTCCGCTCTACGCGCGGATTAGATATTTTAATTTGTTACATTTATGTTTTATTTGGTTAAATAATTGAAATTGACTTTTTAAATGAAATATATAATTTAAAATATATTTTATGTGTAATGGATATAATTTTATAGTAAAACAGTATGTCAACTATGCGAAAAATAAATTATATTATTTAAACTGTTCAGTAACTTGAAAATGTTAATCTACTGTTTAGAAAATTAATTACATTGGTTGACATTTTTGAAAAATAGGATTGATATGTTATGTAATACGGTTTTTTCTCTTCATACAAGCAGTATTAAAAAATGCATTATGTAATATATATTAGTTTTTTAGTTTCAAACAGAATATAATAAAAATTGCACTGCAAACTCAAAAAAACAAAATTTCACTACTAACTCAGAAATATGATTTTTCTGTTTGGCTAAAACGATAAATTAGTGGTCATAGTAATTGTATGTTAGCAGTAAACTCAACTAATAACATCATACCGTCGAATTAATGTAGCAAGAAAATATATTTTCCTAGTAAAACAATATACTCCATTTTATTAATGTTTTTAGTAATCTTACAAAAGAATATAAAAACAGATGAATTTTAATAAATTGAATTTAAATTTTAAACTGTTAATTAAATTTTAGACTATTATATTTTTCCTCTCCACTCTTTTAAAAATATAATAGTCTTTGACCAAAAAAAGACTATTATATTTTTAAAAGAGTAGAGAATAAGAATATTATTTAATAAAAAAATCAATTAAAAAAACGTATTACATATATGTAAGAAGGCGTAAGATACATGAGAACATCATAAAACACAGAGATATGTAGAAGATGAGACCAACCTCAACTCAGATCTCAACATTATCCTTGTCAGTTTCCGCTACTTCGATAGGACCTTTGACCTCTAGAGTCATACGAAGATCACAAAAGGGGACGTATTTCTACTTTCTACTTATGAGTAAGTCCACTTGAATATTTCCTTTTCATCATTCTTTTCTCCACCATCTGCAACTTCAGACTTCTCTACTCTTTGTTTCCCACTCATCTCTTGTTCTCTTTGGTCTATTGATGGATTTCAGATTTCTTGACCTGGTAGAAGTAGTTACTTCTATGTTAAAAAAAAGTAGTTACTTCTGGTAATAATGATATTCATGCATTTTTTGTCTGAAGCCTTTATTAGTGTTAGAAAAGGTGTTACTATAGAATGATAGTTACAATTATGTGAGAACCGTAGTGATTGAGTCCGAAAAGAAAACGGTAAAGCAAGCTTTTTTCTTGGTAGTATTGTAAGAGACTTTATTGGTGAATATAAAGAGTGGTAGTCACGTAGTAGGGGTTTGGAGCCAGAAATCTACAGATATGGAAGGACACATTTACCTCTTAGGGGTGCTAGTGAGATGGTATGTCCTCTAATGTGGCTACCCTTGTCTTCTCTCTAGTCGATATAAGTGAGTCTCCTCTACATCTACTGCAAGAAAAGTACAGTACGTTTACATCAAGCTTGCTATATATTGAGCTCAATGACATAGAGAACTCAATGGTCCCAATTTCTCCACTTGTAAATTTTAAGGTCGAAAAGGTTGGCTCACTATTCCGGTTGGGGTCAGACTACATCGTTTCAGCGCCACAGTAGTAGTTGATGTGGTTGCAGTGCTGCTCAACGTGGGCTGTTACCAGGTAAACAAATAATTAATTGAAGTTTTGCAGATCAAACTTAAATTCAACAACGTAAATGTTTGTCCTAAACGTAGCATGGACTTTTCATGATGCTCATAGACCATTCCTTCCAGAAACAAAAATCATCACTTGTTTATGTCCTATTTGAATGGCTAATTCTGTAAAGTTGGTAGCAAAACTTTGGCAAGCGATTGGCTCGATATAAAATGTTAGTTCCTGGGAACGACTAATACATAGATGCGCAAATAAACTCTTTCGATACTAATGTTCATTCAACAATATCATTCCATGCAAACGGTTCAAGGTTTTCTAACAGCACATATGTAGACAGAGTTACCTTTCGACTCGCTTTGAGACTCTTCCACCTCTTCTGAATCTTAGCAAGCACCTGGACTGAACACACATTAGAAAGCTTTAATACAGATGTTGTGCCCCGGAGAAAAAAATGGAATGGGAAGAACCTCATACTGATTTCAAATGCATTTTCTAATTCAGCATCTTGTTTGACACTTTCAGATTCAGCATTTTAAGCTACAATGTAGAGGAGTTTGTTCTCTAAGCCTCTGAAAGCGCCATGCCGCTCCTGAATCTCAGCCAGTATCCAATATTTATTACTTGCACGCACGGAAGCAGAAAAACCTAACTTCAAGCACACGTAATAATTGTTTCGTTGCACAGGTAGTCATGCTATTGTCGAAACCTAAATACCAACCTGCCCTCTTACTTGCTCCATGATTGCTTTCTGAAAAATATGCTCACTGTCTCCAGTTTCAATCAATCTATCCACCGTCTACACACATGAAAGGGTCATGATGGACTCAATACTAATACAAAATTAATAGATTTAAACTGAGGGAGGCAGAGATTTAAGTCCTTGCCTTTTCATCTGCTAGTTGAGAGTAACTACCATTGCCAAGAAGTAACAAAACACCTAAAAATATCAAAAAAGTATATATCAGTCATCATTACTGGGAATAGTTGAGACGTTAGACAGATTCCCTATTCAAAACCTGTAAACACACGCCTCTCTACAACTTCTCTGTATTCTTGCTGAATGTCATGGCTCAGAGTCTACAGTGTACAATTCTAAAAGATTAGGATAACTTTCTCTGAGGGATTTGCTTTCGAGAATTTGTAGAACTACTTAAAACTTACTTGGAATCGATGGCTGGAATAGGACTTCAGGGCACCGGAAACGCTCTGTCCCAATGGTTATCACTTGACCGTCTGGCAGGAGCATTGAACGTCTCGAACATGTTCTGAGTCATCTTCTCACGAATTGCCTTTGGATTGAGCGGGGCTTCGGTAAGCAGAACCGGGTGTTCTTCAGGAGCGACACGGAGCTCGTTGTAGAAAGTGTGATGCCAAATCTTCTCCATGTCATCTCAGTTACCATGCTCGATTGGATATTTGAGAGTTAAGATACCACGTTTGGACTGAGCTTCGTCTCCAACGTAAGCATCCTTTTGTCCCATTCCAACCATCACTCTCGTGTGACGTGGACGGCCAACAATACTTGGGAATACAGCTCTTGGAGCATCATCACCAGCAAAACCGGCCTACACACAAGTTGGAAGTTTAACTGATTCACTTTCAACTTAATGACATATGGTAAAACATTTAAATATTGTTTTTGTTACCTTGACCATTCCGGTCCCGTTATCGCAAACGAAGGGCTGAATTTCTTCACCATCCGCCTTTTTCAATATATCTAGCTGATCGCATGAGCAGAAGAGACAAAATAATTATGCTTCTAAAATATGAAACACGTTGGTCCAAATCTACATACCAGAGTTATGGCCAGTTACATATATATATATAAATATTTGTCTTCTTCGATTCTTGAGATGCAAAAAGAGAAAGATACCAACATGTTCCTTTAATCATCACAACACTAACATTACGATTGCTGGAAAAAAAAATCTTCGACCGGTCATCGAATCCAAATGATCCACGACAGAATTTTCGAATTTTCTCTCACAATAAACATATTTTCCAAATTGATAAACAAAATAAAAAATAACATTTACCTGACATTACGATTGCTGGAAAAAAAAATCTTCGACCGGTCATCGAATCCAAATGATCCACGACAGAATTTTCGAATTTTCTCTCACAATAAACATATTTTCCAAATTGATAAACAAAATAAAAAATAACATTTACCTGACATTACGATTGCTGGAAAAAAAAATCTTCGACCGGTCATCGAATCCAAATGATCCACGACAGAATTTTCGAATTTTCTCTCACAATAAACATATTTTCCAAATTGATAAACAAAATAAAAAATAACATTTACCTGACATTACGATTGCTGGAAAAAAAAATCTTCGACCGGTCATCGAATCCAAATGATCCACGACAGAATTTTCGAATTTTCTCTCACAATAAACATATTTTCCAAATTGATAAACAAAATAAAAAATAACATTTACCTGACATTACGATTGCTGGAAAAAAAAATCTTCGACCGGTCATCGAATCCAAATGATCCACGACAGAATTTTCGAATTTTCTCTCACAATAAACATATTTTCCAAATTGATAAACAAAATAAAAAATAACATTTACCTGACATTACGATTGCTGGAAAAAAAAATCTTCGACCGGTCATCGAATCCAAATGATCCACGACAGAATTTTCGAATTTTCTCTCACAATAAACATATTTTCCAAATTGATAAACAAAATAAAAAATAACATTTACCTGACATTACGATTGCTGGAAAAAAAAATCTTCGACCGGTCATCGAATCCAAATGATCCACGACAGAATTTTCGAATTTTCTCTCACAATAAACATATTTTCCAAATTGATAAACAAAATAAAAAATAACATTTACCTGACATTACGATTGCTGGAAAAAAAAATCTTCGACCGGTCATCGAATCCAAATGATCCACGACAGAATTTTCGAATTTTCTCTCACAATAAACATATTTTCCAAATTGATAAACAAAATAAAAAATAACATTTACCTGACATTACGATTGCTGGAAAAAAAAATCTTCGACCGGTCATCGAATCCAAATGATCCACGACAGAATTTTCGAATTTTCTCTCACAATAAACATATTTTCCAAATTGATAAACAAAATAAAAAATAACATTTACCTGACATTACGATTGCTGGAAAAAAAAATCTTCGACCGGTCATCGAATCCAAATGATCCACGACAGAATTTTCGAATTTTCTCTCACAATAAACATATTTTCCAAATTGATAAACAAAATAAAAAATAACATTTACCTGACATTACGATTGCTGGAAAAAAAAATCTTCGACCGGTCATCGAATCCAAATGATCCACGACAGAATTTTCGAATTTTCTCTCACAATAAACATATTTTCCAAATTGATAAACAAAATAAAAAATAACATTTACCTGATGAATTTACGCATAGACGAAGAAGAGGACAAAGAGGCTCTCTGAAATGGGCGCCTATGAATTGGGTTTTCAAAATGTATAGAAAACGGAAGGAAACAATGAAGAAGACAAAGATGGAGGAGTGAATCGAGACTTTATGAATTAGGCAATTTAGGATTTATGGGTTAAACTGAATTAGGAAATGGTACGGTAGGAGGTGAAACGAATCATAAGAATGGATCAAGAACATAAGTAAATGATCCAGCCACGCTCGTGATTAATTCAGAGAAGAAACGGTGGTTTGCAGGGAGTGCAAGCGACAGAATTAGGATCGATCATCACCATTATTAAGGTCTAGGAAGAGCACGGTTGGAAAGGGATAAAAAAATTCACCTTTGGAAATGTGTTTTTTAGATGGGCCAGTGAAGAATTTTATTAGCCCACAGAAATGCCCCCCTCGAAATCTAGTCATAAAAAGTTTATATGACATGGCAAAAGAATGTTCTCTGATTGGTTAAATTTTTTAAAGGACGTGGCATAGTTTAGAGGAGCTCATATATCCCTTTTAGTATAGTAAAGATATGTTTGCTTGTGTAAGATCATAAAATAAAGAGAACAATAATGATCACTCTTATTTTACGTATATTCTCTCTTTTTACGCAAATAAAATAAGATATATATATATATATATATATATACCACCATATAATAATATATTTGCAATACATCTCAGTACAAACTAGATGTTTTTTCCCGTTCATGCGAGCTTATTCATTTTAAGTTACTTATTTGAACATGCATTACTAATAAAAAATTATCATGATTAGTTATTGTTTATGTTCCCAAAATTTTAAACCGAATATCAAATTATTTATATATTACAAAGTTATTCATCAAAATTATATATATGTTTGTTGTTAGGTTAAATGTTTTGAAAACTTATATGTGTTATAAATATTTAAAATTTTCTTTTCATACTATATCCATTATTGATAAATAAAGTTTTGAAATTACTTAATGTTCTGTTTTCAACTATTTAAAAGTAACATTTTTACTTGATTAATATGTAATTATATGTACTGTTTTAATGTTCAGCTTATTATTACTAAAATATGTTATTTTTATAACAACAAGAAAAATATAAAATGATCTTTTTATTTTTAAAATATATTAAAAGCTATTCTTTACAGATAACAACACAAAATATATAGGAATTATCTTTATATTTTTAAAATAGATTTTTATTTTTAGATAACTATATCAATGAGTTATCTGATTTAATAAATTTAAAATTCGTTTTATTTATGCCTAATTTTTACTATATTTGTTTACAATCAGTAATCTTATCTACAAGTCATCTCTCGCGGGCAAATGTTTGACCAAAACCTAAGGTTTAGAAGTCTTCTCATTGATATTAAATGTTTTACTATTATTTTTCAATTGCAAAAGTAATTCACGCAGACATCTTCCGACATTGAGAAGACTTAGGGAAGACTTTCAGAAGACTTCTGTAGAAGTTTTCTTCGGGCTACAAAAAGTCAAATTTCTGACCAACTTCGGTCAAATTTAAAACTAACATGTTTATCCGAAAAGACTTCTTTAGAAGTCTTCTTTGGGAATTTCGAAATTTTTTGTTTACAAATGAAAGTTAGAAGACTTCTACGGAAGTCTTCTATTAAAACACACAAAAGGTCAATTGCAAAACTAACCTATGCATTGACCAGAAGTCTTCTCTTTAGAAGTTTTTTTCGTCGAACAGATCTGAAAAATAAAATGTAGTTCGCGATTTCATACCTTGAACTCGTGAGATGACTTGCGTGATTTCTCCAATCCCCCAAAACTTCACCACAACAGCTACCTACTCGTTAATCACCAAGAATCGTGAGCTTATGAACCTTACATAATTTGTGATCAAAATCTTTAGTTTTTTGATGAATTTTCAGAGAAAGTGTAAGATATGTGGTTTGTGTGGATAAAAAATGAGAAAGGATGAGAAAAAATCGAAACTTTATGGCATTAACACTCTCAATTTGGTAGTTCATGGTGGTTGGGGTATTGATGTCAACGGTAAAGTTGTAAATAATTGGTGGAGAAGAGGATGATAAGGTAAAAGCCTCATTTTCGAGAAAAAAAGTAAAGGCAATTTCGTGAATACTTAGAACTTCTAGGGTGAATAGGACAAAACAAAGTTTAAAAAAAAAACATAAGTTATTTTTGTGCTTGACTTGAAATTTTGAGTCATTTTTGAAAGAACCCCTTAAATTATTTGGCAAGTTATATTAATTGGTTATAGAGTTACCTTTTAATTTAGTTCTAACTAAAATAAATAAAATTTTAAAATCATCGACCAGTCAAATTATAATATTTTTTCAAACTTCGCCAATGATTGACACATAAGAAGAAGGGTTTAAATTATATATTATGATTACATCAAATTATCTATAATTAAGATTTGTTTAATTTTTTTTATTTCTGGCTTATATATGATTAGTTTTTATTTAAGGAAAAAAAAATATTAATTGTACACTTTTAATTAATTTTATAATTAATTAAATGAGAAGTATAATATATATTTATATAGACTAACATATTTTCTATGAACTTTTAAAAGCATTCTATTGATGTCATGTGTCATAGCTGAAATGATATAATGATTTTCAAATAATATATAGCGAATAAATGTGTAATATATTTTCACATGATTTTAAAATACTATAATTATTTATAAAATTTGAAATAAATAAAAATTAACACGTAAGATAAATAAAATTACTTTTTATTTTAAATCTAATTAAAATAAGTAAAATTAAAAATCATCGAGCAATATAATTATAACAATTTTTCAAGACGTCACCAATAGTTGACATGTAATAAAAAATTATTTAAATGACTTCTCAATTAATATATTCGAGGATAAAATTTGTGATCATCACATATCTTATCTATCAACTCACTTAACTTTGTATACAAAAAAAATGAAATCATAATGTCGTTTCTATAAATTGTATTCTATTCATTATTTTATATAATATGTAAATTAAAAAAATTTAATCAACCATTATTAATTTTTCTATAATTTTGACAAGTAGTTACCATATACCATTATTTGTAATATCATTTAGACTATTTGGCAAATGATATTAATTGGTTATATATTTACCTTTTTATTTTAGATATAATTAAAATAATTTAAAATTTAAAATCATCTACCACTCAAATTATAACAATTCTTCAAAATTTCACCAATTATTGACACATACGCAAAAGTCAATTAAAAGACTTTTCAATTAAATATAGAAAGAATTTAGGAGATTTGTTAAATTATTTATTATCTATATATTATTAAAAAAAGATATTTTTTGAGATATTATTTCAACGTATTTACTGATCTTTGCCTATTTAAATTTAAGCTATATTTTTTTTTGGCAACAAACGGCTATTCTATTACTCAAACATGAGGTGGTCTGGGTAACCAGACCGGGATAGAACAACCAATAAAACAAAGAGATCTGTGAAAAGATCGAGCATTCCTAGCTAAAGAATCGGCAATTTCATTATGCGCTCTTGGCACGTAGGTGATCTTGAAATCCGAATAACACATCAGGATGAGTTGGATGACTTCCAGCTTCGTTGAAAAGTTTGGCCATGCTTGAGGATCTTTTATCATCGCAATCAGATCCTTACAATATGTTCCAAAGTTTTGACAGTTTGAATGCTGAAACATGCATTCCAAAGCCAATTTTAACGTTTCCAGTTCCGAGTGTAATGCTGTCTCCCGCCTTCTTAAGTTCCGTGTCTCCATAAGTTAGATCTTCCCCGTGTTGTCCTTCCAAAACCATCTGATGCCGCTGAATTGATCTGTGGATGTCCATGAACTATCCACCATACACATGTTATCCAATCTTAAGGCTTGTGTTTCTTCAGTAATTAAGTTATATTTAATATATTAATTTTCCGTTTAATGATTCAACACGTGATTTTAACCAACTAAATTTACTATCTATACAATTACATACGTTGACAATATAAATGTACGTGGTCATATTATATATGAAATTTCCATAGATATTCATAAACTATAATACAGACTCAACCATATAACCTTTCTTTTTATAAACCCCACCTAACAAAACATATTTTTAATTTCTATTTTTTTTTTATAAGAAAAACTTCTAAATTTTAATTATGTGTTACCAAAGAAGAAATCTTTTTAACTTATAAAATTTAATTCACATATTGTTAAACTTCTAAAACTATTTTTTGTAACACTATGTCAACAAACAAGATATATATACATACATATATATACATACACACATATATATATATATATATATATATATATATATAATCCTATTCTTTTTCGAAATTAATCTGGAAAACCAAATTCGAATGTATTTATTATAACTTACCACATTTTGATAAAGAATAATATCTACATGATTTTACCATCAATCTTAACATATAGAAAATTTAATATTTTAAAATAATATCTATACAAATTTTAGGTAAATCTTAACAATGTGAAAGATTTGAGATCTATTTAAATAGTTTGAAATAATCCGGAAGTATTTTTTAGAAATAGTTAAACTTATTTTAACAACGAATAATTTAATTCCTATTCTTCAAGAAAATGTGCAAATCAAAAACTGAATATTCTTATATTTTTACCTTATTTTTAAGAACCAAGACATAAAATTTGTTGTTAGAAAATATTTTAAACAAAAGAAGAGTATACTGTAGATATGCTATTTAAATCCAATTATTTTATTAACTTTAATAGAATTCAAAACTCATTCAAAACTCATTCAAAAGTTAAATATATCATACGTCATATTACACCATATCATCTTACATTATATAGTTTCAAATATTTGTAATGTTAAATTTAGTATTAGATCTTGATCCGCACAACCGTGCGGGTAGTTATTTTTATTTCTGTTTATAAATATTTGATTTACATGATTAGTGGTATATAGTTTTAACATTTACCATATTGATGATCGTTTAATAGTTTAATTTAATATTTTCAAATACAACAGTTTTGTAGTTTGAATGCAGTAATTTAATTTATTGTTTCAAATTATTAGTGATATTTGTTTTAATAAAACATGAACAATTACTAAAACCCTTATATTATGAGATATTTACGATAAATTCTATTCAATTTAACTTAGATATTAATTTCTTTAAATTAAAATTTTTTAGTTATGTATTTATTTGTTTCTTTGTTCTTCATACTATAAATAAAGAATGAGTTAAAGGTAACACAACTTTCATACAGAAATAAAATAAAATAAAGGTGACACAAATAAAACAACCCACCATCTGCTATAAAAGTCATTAGCAACCAAACATGTATTTGTAAATACTTGCTTCTGTTTTTTAGGTTTTAGAATGTTTATTTATGTTGTGCAACCTCATGGTTGCTGCTGGACCTGTGCTTGAAGACAAATACACGTTGTTAGATAAAAAGCAAGTCATTACAGAGGACTTTGTCTCTTGGTTTAAGACAAGACTTAAAACAAAAGATGTAATATTTTCTCTAAGAAAATAGAATTAGTTCAGTAAAGTCCAGTTTTGTAAACCAACATTCTCTGACAAAAAACATTTTTGTTCTTCAAGATCCGTAAAAAAAATTGATTATCCAAAGTTGGGTTCAGATATCATAATCATTAGGTTTTTAATAAAAAAATTAGAATAGAGTTTTAGAGACAAATAAAACTATGCTCGAAATCAAATACATTAACAACATAAGTAATTACTCTAGAACCTAAAAAACAGAAGCACATGTTTGTATTTTTCAGCCTTCACTTTCTTTTGAACAGAGCTGCTAGGTTTTTTAGAATTGCGATCATTTAGTTTTCTCTTTCCCTTGGATGGTTTTGGAGAAGGTGTTCCATGGGAAGATGAAGGTGGTGCAGGATTTTGAAGACTGCTTTAAACAGGTTCTTCTTTGGTTGCAACCGTTTATTTTGAATTCGTAAGGGGCTGAAGTTTGTCTATTCCTCCACCGCTTTAAATATAATGAGTCCCATATACACTACCACAGATAAGAAGCTGCACATATATATTCACATTATTCTTCTGTTACTTAACCAGCATGAGTCCATTTCTTATGATAAAAAATCTGAAGTTGAGATCATTGGCGTATGAAGAAGAGACTATGAGGAATGTGCCGAGACCCAACACAAGCTCCAACGATTCATTTTATTCCATCATTTAGATGTATGTAGATGGAATTATGCATACTAAGTCTTCAAGAATTATTTTATATTAGGGTTATATATAGGTTCACCAAACCTCTGGCTGCATCTTCAGCTATTTCAAGCCGTTTAATCAAAAAGTAAGAGGCTTTGGAGAATACATCCATATCGTTTTTGACTACTCTTGTGGCTGCATCTCTCTAGGATTTGTTCTCATCTTACGCAAACCTGATACAAATCTTGCTAATTCTCTATGTAAGTGCTGTGGATATCTGATGTATATGAGATAACAGGTTTTGATCGGGGAAAAAACTTGAAAGTATGAGAGTGTACCTTTTTGTTGTTGATTACTTGATGACTTCTTGTGTTTATTTTTCTGAGAACTGAGATATCATTTTCTTCTGTTTATATAAACAACCCAGAAATTGAAATTAGAGTTTGCCAAAATCAAATTACAAATAATCAAAGAAAGAATCAGACGTATTTGGGCTAAGGTTCATATTTACCTTGGGGTTCGTGATTGCAATTAGAATTTGTGTGTTTTGGTATCTATTAATGTAAATACACTGAATGAAATTTCTAAAGAATGGTCCAAATAAAAGATTACATTTTAAATGATAGGATAATTAAACGTGATAATTTCCTATAAAAAGGTCCAAAGTAAAATATCACACATGAAAGAAGTCATGACTTCTGTTTTAATATATAAGATATCAAACCATCTGTGAAAAACAAAATTATATATTTTACATTAAATGATTTTTTATAAAAAGTAATTATAATAAAATTTCCTATTTAAAATAAGTTTGGACTTATTAAAAACCTTAGAAATTTATAATATTAAATTAGCCAAAAATATGTCAAGTTAAAGTCTCTTAACAAATATTACTTTAATAAAATACACAAAATATAATGGGAAATTGCCAAAAATACCATTTTCAAAGTACTATTTTTCATGTTTACACTAACCACTTTTACCTTCATCTTTAATGAAAGATAAAAGACATTTATAACCCTTAGATTAACTTTGACAAAAAAACATATGGTTAACTAATCTAAGAGTTCAACTCTAAACCCTAAATCATCAACTCTAAACCATAAACCATGAAATATCAACTCGAAATCCTAAACCCCAAAACATCAACTCTAAACCCTAAACCCTAAACCCTAATCCTAAACCTTCAAATCTAAACCCTAAAACATCATCTCTAAACCCTAAACATAAACCCTAAACCCTAAAACCCTAAACTTTCAAATCTAAACCCTAAAACATCAACTCTAGGGTTTTAGGGTTTAGGGTTTACGTTTAGGGGTTAGAGTTGAAGGTTTAGGGTTTAGGGTTTAGAGTTGATGTTTCGGGGTTTAGGGTTTAGAGTTGATGTTTCGGAGTTTAGGGTTTACAATTGAAAGTTTAGGGTTTAGGGTTTAGAGTTGATGTTTCGGGGTTTAGGGTTTAGAGTTGATGTTTCGGAGTTTAGGGTTTACAATTGAAAGTTTAGGGTTTAGGGTTTAGAGTTGATGTTTCGGGGTTTAGGGTTTAGAGTTGATGTTTCGGAGTTTAGGGTTTACAATTGAAAGTTTAGGGTTTAGGGTTTAGAGTTGATGTTTCGGCGTTTAGGGTTTAGAGTTGACGTTTCATGGTTTAGGGTTCGTATTTCAAAAAAAATAGGGTGTAGGATTGATGGTTTAGAGTTTAGGGTTCGTGTTTTAAAAAAAAATAGGGTTTAGGATTGATGGTTTAGGGTTTAGAGTTGAGTTTTAGGGTTTAGGGTTTGAATTTCGAAATAGTATAATTCGAAAAAAGTTAAAAAATTATTTTTTATTTTTTTAGATTTTTTAGATTTTTTATTTATTTAAATATTTATTTATTATATATATAAAGAACAAGGGCATAAGAGTTTTTTGCTAGTTAATGAAAAATATATTTTTGAAAATGTCTATTTAGTGGTGGTAAATATGAAAAGTGGTAACTTGAAAGTGGTAAACATAAAATTTTCCTAAATATAATAACATAGTAGGTCTGGGCTCAGGTTCGGGTCGGATAAAAATCAGTTCATTTTGGGTTCTTAAGATTTTGACTTAACTAGGTATTTGGAAATTTTTGGTTCAAGTTTAGGTTGGTTCTTTTTGGGTCCGGATTGGCTCGAAACCATAATTCAATTACCTCTAATTTTTTGATACATAATGGGTCCAGAATGGTTTGAGTATTTAGGATCCGAAAAAAGAATTGAAATACTTGAAAACCCAAAGAAATACTGATACACGGAAATATCCCGAAAACCCTAAAATTACCAAAATATTAAAATACCCAAAAGACCCATAATTTTATCTGAAATCTGATCCGAGGAATTAAAAAAAAAAACAATTTTCCAAATATCCAAAATATTTTTTTTTTAAAATTGAAATTTTACGTGAAACCCAAAACTAAAATAAAAAACCTGAACCCAAAACTTAAAATTATTTGTAATACCAAAAATATAATTAAAATACTCAAACATACCTAATAAACACAAAATATTTGTGGTACTTGGGTACCCGATCAGGTCTCAGATATGATCTTGACTCAAAAAGAGATCGGCAGATCCAAAAAAATTGAAGATGTACATTTCCCTAGATCTGGACCCAAACGGCACCTATGTTTCCAGGTCAATTTCAATTAAGTTTTTCGGGTCTGGTTATATGTTTATGCCTAAAATAGAGTTATATAAAAGTGTACCTAAAAAATATTAAATAAATTAATTCATAAATTATATGATTTAAACAAATTCTATTTTTCGATATCATATGATTTTGTAATATAATAATGTACAATAACTTCAAAATACTAATTCATAAACTTTATATAAAATTTAAAGAAAAATCGCATGGACCACAACTCGTTCAGATTTAAAGAAAAACCCGCATGTAATATCATATGATTTTGTAATGTAATAAAGTACAATAACTTCAAAATACTAATTCAAAATCTATTTCGCCCTTATTAAAGAAATCATTGGATTATTTCGTAGGTTTGCTTACGATATATTTTGTATTCGCCGATCTTCATTAAAAAGACGAAAACAAAACGACTACGAGTCAATCACAAGATTCAAAAGGTCCAGAATCTGATATATTTTTAAACTAGAAACTTATCTTACTAATCATCTTTCCCGAAGTTTCTTGTTCTCATCAACAACAATCTCGTAGCCCTCATTGACTCGGCTTAGCTCATCGACGAGGCATTTTTCTCGTTGATGAGATGAACAAGCATGGACCACAACTCGTTCAGGTGTTGCCTTTTCCGCATACACGATCTCCGAGTTGAATCGCGGTTCAGAACCTTCCTTAGTTCTTTTTAATAATTATATTTCGATATGTTAATATTTATACATAAAATTAGTCTTATAATATTATATTTTAATTTTTCTAATATTATATACAAATATATATATATACATATATTTCATAAATTAAATATACATATATATATATATATATATTTAATTTATGAAATATTTTTAGTATTTTAAAAGAACTTAATTATTTTTACGGATTCGAATCTGGATCCGAATACCCGCGGTAGTATAATATCTACACAGATATTTGGATTCTGGATATACGGACCCGGATATACTAAATTCACATATCCGACGGATCCATATCCGAATACTCTAAATTTTTCAGAATTGCTTTTGTATTTTTATGATTATATAGGTGGTAACAGATCTAGATAATTATGATGTGTATAATTAATTCAAGATTGAAAGTTGGTGTGCAACTGTTACTATATGATACTTCTAGTGAAGAATAGGTGGTTAACCCTATTTGTCATATTTTCCACTAAAAATAGAAGAATTCTATTATGGAAGTGGATTGCTCTTCTCGATATAGAAAAAAATATTGAGAAATGTTATTTTTTGTCTCTATTTTTTAGAAAAAAAAAATAGCATTTCTCTATATTTTCTTCCATATAGAGAAACTTTATTGTAAAGATATACATTGGAGCAAATTCATCTATATACTACAGTTTTCTATTTTATAAAAACAAATATAGAGAAGAAAGTAAATCAGAGTAGAGATGCTTTAAATAAAGAGGAAAATAATAATCTTTATTTTAGATGAAAAAATAGCGATGAGTTGAAGTGAAATTTACTCTAAATACTATTATAGAAAAAAAATTAACAATGAATTGGAAATGTTCTAAACGTGTGGTTATAAACCATTATAAAATTATATTCCAAATTTTGATTTTGGAAAACGATAAAAAGCAATGGGTGGATATAGAGATGGCAAACCGAGCTTTGTTCTGCGGAATTGGCCTAAGAAGACCCGTTGCGAGTGGGATTAGTCACACAATTTGTTGCCTGTGTAGAGCATTTTTTAAATCAATTTCAAAACTTCAAATATGAAGTTTTGCATGCTCCAAAACAATTTTAAAACTTCAAATTTTGAAGTTTTGTAGAGTGAAACTTTATATTTGAAGTCCTTATACAATTGTCTGTTTTAAAAATTATTTATATGAACTTTATAGTTATCATTTTAGTCCTTATAGTTTTAATTACATTATGTAAATATTTTAATTACATTATGTAAATATTTTATTTACAGTAAATTGTAATATTATACAAAAAAAATATTACAATATATATTTAATACAAATCATAAAGAAAAAAAATACAAAAACACAAAATTATATAAAACAAATTATTACACCAGAACGGAAGTACAAGATTTTAACAACTTTTAACTTTTAATATGCAAATTAAAATAAAAAAACTCTGTTATAATTTCGAAATGCATGTAATATGATGTTAAAAAGTATTATCTTACTAATTAATAAAGTGTATAATATTTTTACTATATATTTTATTGCTAAACAAAAGTTTTATGATTTTTGTTTACTTTTATCAATAATAAGAAGAATTATAATGTAAAATATAAAAAATTTAAAGTTAAGTTTGAAGTTGTTCTTTTGAAGATGCTCTTGGTGGGCTTTATGTGAGATTAGTCTTATATGAATCTGCAAGACATTCAAGTATTTAATGGATATACAAAAAGCTTCTTCATTTCTCTCTTCTGTCTGCATTGTGGAGAAGATAAAGTCAGCGGCGATTCCGGAATCATTTCTCTCTTCTTTTTTGATCCACCATGAACACAACTCATCTGGTCACTGAACAGCCCAACTTCAGTTTCAATATCGAGTTACTCAATTTTGAGGTAAAAAAAAATATTAGGCTTTGATTGGTAGAGCATTAGCATTAGCAGTAGCAGTATGCTATAGAAGCAGTATGCTGCAGGAGCTGTATGCTTTTGCTAAACTGTTTAATAAGATGATTTGTAGAGCAGTATGAGTATGTTATTTAAAATTATTATAAAAATTAGTATATAATATATAATATATTTATTTTTAATGAATATATTTCTAATATATATATAAATATATTAACATATAAAATTTAAAAGATATATAATTAATTTATATTATTTAATAATTTTAAAACTATGCTTATATCAAAAAATATTATTTTAAAATAAGTTTTATAATTAAAATATCTATTTTTAAAAATAATATTTCACATTTAAAATAAATTAAATTATATAAATTAAATTATATTTTAAATGTCAAATACTATTTTTTTAAAAAAAATATTTTTTATTGTCAATTAATTTTAGAAATCAAAATTTTATTTTCTAGATATAAAAATAATTTTATGATATTATTAAATAAAATAAATGAATTAATTATATATTTTCTTTAATTTTATAAATTTTAAATGCAAATGCTCTTCTAAAAGCTTCATATGAAAGCATTGGTCATAGAGCATTTGGAGAGTATTAACATTTAGTAAATGCTTCTTTAAATGATTTTCTAACAATTGTTGATTGGATAATGTAGAGCATAATGCTAATGCTAATGCTAATGCTAATGCTAATGCTCTACCAAGACTAAGAAGTCGGAAATACTCTAATCGCATATATCAAGATCCAAATTTTAGGATTAGAAAAGGAAATTATAACACTGATGATATTCTTTTTGATCTGTGGAAATAATATCCCACTTTAACTGATTCACACATCGCCAACAAAGAAAAACTCAAAAAGAGGGTCACACATCAAAAACAATTAAAACACATGCACAAAAATAGAATGTGTAAACAGGGCCGTGCTCAGCTTCTTCCAAAACGACAATAGTCTTAGCAACCCCCACCTTGTCATTTAGGGTATCATTTTACATAGTTTAAGAAAGTTTTTATCACAAAAATACTTTTAAAATGACAAAGGGCTCAAATAGCATTAATTAAATAGTTTAAAGAAACATATACCTATTGGGTTAATTAGCTTAGAATTAAGGTTTGTTTTTGAAAGTTGGGATTTAAGGTTTGGGGATTAAACTTTAGTGTCTAGGATTAGGATTTAAGATCTAAAATTTTAAAATAATAAAATTTTAAATAAATTTATTTATCTTTCGGTGAAAATTAAAAATATTTATTTAA
The DNA here is from genome assembly GCF_000695525.1 of Brassica oleracea var. oleracea. NCBI lineage: Eukaryota > Viridiplantae > Streptophyta > Magnoliopsida > Brassicales > Brassicaceae > Brassica > Brassica oleracea. Next base: position 18,112,544 of record NC_027749.1, on the reverse strand, counting down.
ATTAATTATATTATTTACTAAAGGTATATTAATTTTTTCATCTTTAATGAAATCTATTTTAGTCATTTTTTATAAAATATTTTAGGATAGTTGTCCATACATTTATATTCCCTTATTAAAGAAAGCATTCGTAAGTTTAATTTGATTACGAAATATTTTGTATTCGCTGATCTTCATTAAAAAGATGTAAACAACACTTCTACGAGTCGATCAAAAGGTCCAGAATCTGATCGCTCTCTACATTAGAAACCTATCTCACCAATCATCTTTCTCAACTTGGAATTTTCTTCCCGAAGTTTCTTGTTTTCTTCAACAACATTCTCGTAGCCCTCATTGGCTCGGCTTAGCTCATCGAACAGGCATTTGTTCTCGTTGATGAGATGAACAAGCATGGACCACAACTCGTTCAGGTGTCGCCTTTTCCGCATACGCGATCTCCGAGCTGATTCCCGGTTCGAAACCTTCCTCCTCCGCTTCTTCTCATCATCCTCTGCACTCCGGTTAGACTCATCTGACGTGGCAGACAAGTTTACAAGTGGAACTTGGTTATTAAAGAACTGTTGATTAGGGTTTGCGCCCGGAAGGTTATAGACAAAACCATCCATATTAGAGAAAATATTTTGTGTTCGCTCGTGACTTAAGTATGATGGTACTAATGTGATGTACTCTAGACTCTAGCTAGTTGGGTTCTTATAGATGAATAAATTGTGGTTAGTGACCTCACATTGATAACTACTAATCCACAAGGCTTTTTTTTGTATATAATATATATCTCATTGGTGGTGATAAAGTTTCATCACTCACGCAATAATGTTATTGTACATCAAATTGTAGATCTTAGTCATTTATATGTCTACTGAATTTAGAAACTGATTTGATTGTTGCCATTTGAATAGTTTAAAGAGAATAGCACTTGAATAGTAAAGGATAGAACGAAGTTTTAGACAAGTTCTACTCATGAGCTTGATGAGTAACAAAGCACTGAAGGTAGAGGGTAATAAAAGGAACTATTACGGGACAATCAAAGTTCAATTTTATTAATTATTATAAGGAAGAAAGTGTGAGAGGCAGCAACTCGTAAACGCACCATGTTTCTTATCGAGGAACCTTCCTACCATATCTACTTTTTAATAAGGGCATGTTTTAATTAAAAATCCAATGGTTTTTGAAATTTGTGGCAATAAACTAATAATGTAGCATAAAGTGACTTTATTCCCTATGCCATTTCTAGTGTTAGATAGTTGACAACCGAAGGTGTGACTGTTGGCCGTAAAACTTACTCTAGATTTGACTTTTACTCTCATTCAAACTTTTTCGCCAATTATGTGAAAATGCAAACTAAGAGAAAAATGTCTTGGTTTTGATGAACCATCTCTCTATTTTTTTTTATAACGAAATGCTATTCTACTACTCAAACTTGAGGTGGTCTGGATAACCAGATCGGAATAAAACAACCAATAAAACCTAGATCTCTATAAAAAGACCTTGCATTCCTAGCTAAAGAGTCCGAAAAATGATTTTGTGCTCGTAAAATATAAATGATCTTGACGTCGAAAACATATTTGCAGAGTCTCTATCCTCTCCAATTCTGTTGCAAAACTTGGCCAAGCATGAGGCTCCTTAATCATGGCGATCAAATCCTTGCAATTTGTCCCAAAGCTCTGACATATTGAATGCTGGAGCATACTCTCAATCGTCCATCGTATTGCTTCCACTTCTGAATGCAAGGAAGACTCTCGCCGTGGGTAATTTCGTGTCCCCATAAGTTGAACCTTTCCCAAGCTGTCCATCAAAACCCATCCACATCCACTGAATTGTGATGTAGATGTTCAAGACCCATCTATCATACATATATTACCCAAGCTTAAGACTTGGGGTTCCTCAATAATGTGATCTTGTGGAACAGGTGGCACCATCTTGTTTGCGTTGAACCAGGCTTGACACTCACTCTCTACATAACGAACTAGCTCTAGTGGATCCCTGTTTATCCCCCTAAATCTAATTATGGCTCGACAATGACGTTCTTTCTCTCCATAATAGATAGTCTATATTAGCATAAACACTCGGCACCAGAAAGATACTTGGACTTGTTGGTGTTGCTGATAGGGACCAAACTTGTAGTGCCGGTGGACATTCAAAGATGGTATGAGTAACCGACTCTTCTGGTTCTCCACATCGCGGGCAATACTTATCGCATCTCATATTACACCGTATCAAATTTCTCGTTACTGCCACATAACCTGTTATCAATTGCTATATAAGATGACATATTTTCTGAGGCGTTTTTATTGTCCAAGCAAAAGCTTGAAGCTTAGTTATAACCATCTCTCTACTTAAAATGAAGTGGAAACAAGAGTAACATATTTTCTCCACTTTTCATTTTTTTTCTTATTATTTCCACCTAGTTATGCTATTTGTTTACCAATCACACCTTGTAGAGAGATTTTACAATATATTTATTATCATCGATGAGGTGAACAACCATGGACCACAGTGTAACATTCCAACCGCCTATCGTCAATGGATCATTACGCCAGTTTTTCGGTTTGTGGGTTCCACCTTTGTCAGATGGCTAGTGTATTATTTGGGAGATTTGAAAAACTTGTTATTGATTCTGTAATCACCACCTTCTGTTTTGTCCTTACTCACACACAATACCGAAAATGACTTCTGATATCACTGATTCTAGATTTTCTAAACTCAAGCAAGGTTAATTCTTAAATTATTTTTAGATGTATGACAAAAAAAGATAAATTCACTTAGATGATATATATAGATATGTCACTTCTCTTAATTATCTTCACAAAGACCATCACAACAACACAACTTGCTTAGGTGTTGCCGGTTGTCCCAGACGACTCGCGGTTCAATACCATCCTGCTCTGCTTCCGCTCATCTGACAGGGCAGGCAAGTTTGCAAGTGTAACTCGATGACCCAAGGTTCCGAAGGTAGACAATGAATTTGGGTTTGCACACGGAAAGTTATAAAACCAACTATAAGGAGAAAATTTGTTATGTGTTCTTTGTGGCTTGGTATTGACGAGATGCATTCTGATTCATAGATGAATGAAATGAGGGTAATAACTAATTCACGAGGCTTAACTGGTGTACACCGTAAATCTTAATATAATCCTTCTCATTTGTTGTGAACTTGTGATAAAGCCTCATCAACCACGCGATCAAGTCAAATCAAATTGTATTCCTAGCCATTTTATATATAGGTCGAAATTTAAAAATAAACTTGACTGTTGTAATCTGAATAGATTTAAGAACTTATACACTATACAAATAAATCATACCTTCTTATTTGCAAAATCTACGGATGGAAAAAATTATAAATAAATCGAATCACATATCGTGTGTTGTTTGTTTTAAATAACATAAACTTTGTAAGAAAATACCATATGATTTTACCTGATAGAACACTATCTTTTCATATCACAGCGAAGAAATGAATCACTTATTTTTATCACATTTTTCCAATTTTGCTATAAATTTAAAATATCTGCCAAATAAGTCACCAGAAAATAGTACCGATGTGCATCGATCTTGCTTTCAAATGAGAAGGAAAACATAATACGAAGAAAACAAACTAAGTATTAGCTGTGAGCTTGATGAGTCATTAAGCACTAAAGAGGATGAATGAAGGGGACCATTACCCATGACAAGTAAAAATATTGTTAATTAGCATTACTCTAAGAAAGAAACGTAAGAGGCAGCAACTCGTAGACGCACCCAATGGTTACTGAAATTTGTGGGTAATAATGTGGCATAAAGTGACTTTCTTCCAGACGTTTTAGTGTTAAATAGTTGACAAATGAGAGATTTACAACTTTAATTCGTGGTGCATAATTGTGATAGTTGTGATCGAATGAGCTAAGCTATCTTTTCCACTATATTTGATTAATTTAATGAATGTTTTATATTACTAATCGAGAAAGATAGTAAGTTTAATTGCGATAGTTGTGGTCGAATGAGCTAAGCTATCCTTTCCATTATATTTGATTAAGTAAATGAATATATTATATATAGAGAAAAACAGTAAGTTTAATTCGTGATGCCTAATTGCGATAGTTGTGATCGAATGAGCTAAGCTATCTTTTCCATTATATATTTGATTAATGTAATGAGCGTTTTATAATATAGAAAAATAGTAAACAACACTAGTTTAACATCAAAAAGTAAGTTTAGAACAAAAAAAACTTTTAATCAATAGAAAACAACATAAAACATTATTATAATTTAAAGCCTAATTTAATCTCACTAAAGTTCTTAAAGTTTATAAATTAATTTTCTATATTTTCTTAGGTTATTTTAATTGTAAATTTTATTATGTGCTTGCATGATATATATAATATAAATAAAATTAAAAATTTGTAATTTTTGTTTGTAGTTATCAAAACCAATGTTAATTACGCTAGGCGTAACACGTGCGTTTGACCCTAACCTAGCGCAAAATCAATTATTTGGTTAACTATTCATTCTTTTTTTATTAAGTAAGGGTAATATTATTAAAGATCTCTACTGTAAAATCAAATTTCTAAAGACTATTTTTAGTTATGTTGATTAAAATTTGAATGGCTATATTTATAAGGAAAATCTTATATAAATATAAATTGAGTGGTATTTCTTGTAAATATTACATATGAGTAAGATTATTTATAATTAATGATCATGTTTTAATAAGGTAGATAACATACTTTAATAACTCAATTGATTAATATTTTATTTATGATAACTATATAAATTTCTGCTAAATAGTTAAATTTAGTATTTAAATCTTGTCAAAAAAAATAAAATTGTACTTTTCAAATTAAAAATATAAATACAATAAATTTGATTATTTAAGTATTTAAAGCATATTAACAAAAATACAGAATTATAGGGACTAAACTACAAAAAATTAAAATAAAAAAGTAGTCCAAATCATCATATAACCGGCTATAGGCATGCTTTATCTATTTATTATGAGTTTATCTATAGGCATGCTTTATCAAATTCTTATTTAATTTAAGAATTTTTTGGCACATTAATATATTTGGGTATGTATTTTCTCCGCCTTCGTAGTGTGGACATGAAGAAGCCGTTTTCCCAATTGATATGCGACATATTTTACGACTGATGAATGACGGCTTAGTGACGAATTTACGACTGTCTTGCGATTTTATAGCGATTGTTATGTATATCGATTTCACAATTTGGTTTCCATTTATTGGTGCTGTTGGGAAGGAGATTTGTCATTTGAATCTGATCCAAATTATATTGGATATATAAATTGGAACAACTAAAACGATTAGGAGATCATAAAAAGACAAGAGTTTCAAGTTACAAACATCCAAAACAACTCCAACACTTTAAGGAGTTGTACGTTGTTCAAGTTACAAACTTTCAAAATAAAATTTAAGTTCATAGAAATACATAACAAAGGCTAAAAGGCAGAACCTATCCAAGAAATGAGGTCCCCACGTTGGGCGATTGGTCGAACAAACGTTCACAACTTTTTTCGGAACATAATTCTTCATATGTTTTTGGTAAATTCTTCACAACCTTTATTATTATCTACCTATCTATATATATAAAAAGGGTTTTTTTTTCTCTCCTGTTGAGACACATCAGCATCCACGTCAGAGTGACACGTGGCATACTCCAAACCACCAAATAATATGGTAAATCGGGTTACATATGAGCTCCTTAGCCTAAAACTAGATTGTCTATCTCAGTTAATTGGACCTAAGCATAAATTCCTCTCAAAGGGCCCATATCAATCATTCTTCATGTAGCGTAGTTGTTGACGATCAATGTTCTCTTCTGGACGGTTTGCCATTGGAAAGGTTTAGGTCAGCATTCAATCAAAGTATTTAACTTTCTCATTAACGCCAATGACACAAGTCTTCCGCTACGTCGATTCAATACAACACATATTTTCTCCATAATTTCAATTATACAACTATAAAATAATGGAGTCTGATTTGTTAATGAGCATCACTTTCACCCTCTCTCTCAATCATTCTTAATCCTTAGAGAACCATTATCCAGCCATGGCAACCTCTTCCCTTCTGATCGCCGACTTCAAAGCTGGTCGCTCTACCAACACCGCCTAAGTCTGTTTGTATGTGACATGTTTCTCCTGGACGGGAAGAGCAGATCTATCGATTAAAGTAGAATTTCTAACCCTCATTTCATTTACGAAGAACCATTAGAGAATGCAAATCGAGAAACAGTTAATCACAGAGAGAATTTCTAACCCTCATGGTGGAGGTACCTGAGAATAGCGGCGAGGTATACGGGAGCACCGGAGCCATACATGATCACATACTTCTTCAAATTACGAGTGATACGACCGAGGGGAAAATGGAGACCAGCCTTGACCGACATGGAAACACTATTCTTCCTCCTGCAACTCTCTCCGGCTTCGCTGCTTCTGGTTACTCCATCGGAACCAAACAGATTCTTAATACATGTTCTAAGACTCCGCCGCATGACCCAATCAGCGTCTGAGAATACAGTTATCGAAGCTATGGCATCGTGAGTTTGAGTTGGAAGTTAGAATCTTCTAAACACCATTACTAAACTTGATGCAACATCAATGGCTGCTCAAGCTCCAACCAAAGCTTCTAGGAGCTTGCGTTAACAAGGTAATAAGAAGATATCTTTTTAAGAATCACATGATGACTTGATGAGCTCTTGACGCTTCACCACGTTCTCTTCTGCAACAACCAAAACCTCATTCAGTAGCTTCAGCTTCTCGATGGCTCTCTCTGCGTTAAGATAGGACTGAGATCAAAAATGAAGGACGCTGAAAAAATAGTTAATTGTAGAAAGAATTATTATGTTTCTATAAAATCACATGAACAGAATGTGGTTTGATAAAAAAAAAAAAAAGAGATAGAATATTGTAAAATTCTTATAATATAAGGTGATTCTTTGCTTTTCCATGGAACATCCTTCTGTAACTTAAAAGGATGTTGTTGACGTTAATGTTGCGTTTCATTGCCTCTAACTAACTTCTAGCGCCAGTTTCTGGAACTGCCTATCTTTTTCTCCAATCTATTGTATGTTCTGGGTTGATGTGTTTTTGGTTATACAAATCACTAGCTTAAAAGATTTTGCAGATTCTTCAAGGATTTTCAGATGAACTAAAACTTGCTAGCTTAAAGATTTCCGTTACCACGAATGTTGTTTTGAATTAAAACAGTTTGGACTCACATATTGTATGTTGTTGTAATTGAAATTTGTTAGTATGGATGGAAAAACTGCCGAGCCACTATGCAAATTAAACGTTGTAAATAGTGAGTCTGCTAGTTAAAAATGGTGAGATGTCATATCTATATACTAGATAATGGTTAAAGTGCTGAGAATTAAAAATAAATACCATATGAAAACTCAGTATCAATCAGATTAAAAGTATATAACTAAAATATTAAACATTTCAAGCTTTGGTTGACCACCTTAGAGCACCTCCATCAGTGAGGATGCTAAATTGAGGTTCTTATTAATTAAATAATTGTATTTTTAATTTAAGTTAGTTATGTATTTAAATTTAAAATTCAAAATGCCAATTGACCATTGATTGATAAACATATGAACTTACTGTTTTACAACCGGTTCTTGCAATACTAGTTTTAGAACTTCTTTATTTTCTCTTTCCTATTCTTCTTTTATTTTTAATATTTCTGTGTCAGAGAACTTCAACTAAGAACCATGGATGGAAGTGGTCTTAGAGAGCAGTTTCGCTAGATATTCTGATCCCATCTTGCTGGCTAAGTGACCGTAGTTGGGATTGGTGTCATAATATACCCACTCTTTTCTTCTTGCAAGCATCATCATGTCGACACTCTTATTATTTTCTGCTTGCCAACGGCTGACGATTCCAACCCTTGCAGCATATATGATAATTTCTCGAGAATCTTAATAAGGCATGCATTACTTTATGTTAGGAACATATTTTCTAGAAGAACAGGTACACACGATATTGATTTGGTTACTGTTATTATCCCAATGTTAGCATATTGGAAATAACAAATGTCATGTATGGCTCAAAAGTTAAAATATACCATATCATGTGAAACAAAAAATGGCAGAGGTGCTTACTCCTAAATGAGTTAGTTTCTTTGTCCATTAAATATAACTAGACCCTGATCCCGCCAGCGCGGGTATGAATTTTCAGTTTTTAATTATTTATTTTATTAAATGATGTATTTGTAATATTCATTCATATTATATTCATTAAGTAAATATTTTTTTTGCATCTTAAACTATCTTTTTTTTACGAATGTGTGATATCATATAAAAATATAAAAAAATGAGTATATAGAGTTAATTAGATAATTGTAAAAACAGAAAAAAAAATTTCTTGTGCGATATCATATAAATAATGATCCGCCCAGTTAACAAAAATCATGATTTTATATGTGTAATTTTTTTTATTTTGACAATTTTCTTAAAACTATATTAAATTTTACATTAATTAGAATATTTTTAATATCTTTACCTTTTTATTTATAATACAACTCAATATTTTTAAAAAAATTATAACAAAATATTTAAAACATATTTTTAGAATTTGTTTGAAAAATACTAAAATTATATTTTAAATTAAAATTATCCTAAAATATGATAAGTTTTGATGTAAACGAAAACTCAAATTATGTCAAAAATAATTATATTCAATGATAATAACAATTTAAATTGATTTTTTTAAGAAAATACATTTACAAAAATATTGTTTGAAAGAAAATTCATTTATCTTTCAAATATAAAATAAAAATATTATAATTAATTAATAAAATATATATAAAAACCATAAATTTAGCAAATGACAACTGAGTTATATTATGCTAAAATTTTCTTTCTAACAATTTAGCAAATGACAAATGAGTTATGAGCAAATAATACCATATAATTTTTAAAAGCATAGCCATTCATAAATATTTTTTGAATAAATAATTATTTTTAAATTTAATCAACTGAAAATAATATACGTACAATTGTATGAGTCAAATTCTACTTTTATTGATGCATGTTATATATTAGTGCTGTATGTTTTAGGTAACATTTTAATGATGCACGTTTTTTTAAATCTCTATTATTAAAATTATGCACGTAAGGATAACTCATAAGTTTTCTTGGTTGATTAAATGACATTATGTCCAAATTTATTTAAGGATATTTAATTTAGGTAACTGAAAAAGACAAACAATAAAATAGGAAGTTTAAATTCATTTAAGCATATTTCATTAATTTAACTGAAAAGATAAGTAATAAATTAGGTAGTTTTATTCATTTTAGGATATTTCATAAATGCAACTGAAAAAGACAAGCAAAAAAATAGGGTGTTTAATTAATGAAGTAAGAACATTTTCAAATGGGTACTTCTCTTTTAATAATATAGATGTATTGAACCCAATCTACGATTTGTTAGTCTCAGCATCATTTGAATCATTATTTGTTTTGGAGAAAATGTATTTGTTTTCTAGAAAACCAATGAATTCAACAAATAAACATAAGATGTAAGAATAATCCATAGTTAGTGTATATAATTCAATCAGCTGTCATTCTAAAAATCTATATCCTAAATACTATCATAAGACAAATTCGTGATTTCTAACAAAAATAACAAAATAAAATATACTTACATTTTCAAATACTCATTCAAATAATAATTTTTATATTAGTTTTTAATTTAGTGTCCTACCCTAGTATATCTATAAATAACAACGTAATACATTAAGATCCGCGCCTTGCGCGGGATAAACATTATATATATAAATTATTTTATGTATTATATGTTCTTACATATTATGAAATAATAAATATATATTGAATAATTAAAAATCAGTAACTATTACATATTTAATTAAATTGGTGCGAACGTATAAATCAATTTTATTAATCCAAATTTTTTTAAAAAAAAATTTGATAGGATATGTAATTAAATTTAACTGATATTAACATACATAGTATATTTTTAATATTATTGTCTATTAAATGATGCATTTTACTCATATGTTTTTTGATCACGTGTATTTTTAATAGCAAAAACTTTAAATTACTGATAACAAAATTTTCATTGTGGGATTAATAATTTTAGTAATTTATAATTTAAGAAAATTTATCAATGTTAGTTTAAAACTTTTATCAAAAACAATTATTCAAAGTAAATGTTGAAATTAAAATATTTATTTATTCAATATGGTTTATAGTTTAATTTAGAATGATATATACACATATATATTTTAAATCTTAATGATTAGTTAAATTAGACTTTTATTTATATGATTTTGTAATCATTTGTATTTTGTCATAACAAAAATTTTAAAACATGGATCGGAAAATTTGAATGTGAGACTTTTAACAGTTTTAGTAATTTATAGTCATTTTTAAAAATTCAAAATATAACATATACAGAAAAATTTAAATTTTTATAATATGGTTATTGTGATTTTTTTTTAAATTATTTAAATAGTTTAAAATTAAACAAATTTGATAGAAGATACATTATTTTTTATCAGATCTTTATTATTCAAAATCATTAATTGTCATATATACTTTAGCCACATTAGGCAATTCCGTAATCTTTATTTAAGGAAATAATAAATGTCATTAATAATGAATTTATGGTTAGTTTAATAAAAAACTTATTATATAATTAGATGGACCAACATATTTCTCTAATAATTCTAAGAATCATCATAGTGATGACACGTGGCTACAAAAAGAAGTTGTAATGTTTCACAAATAATATATAGGGGATATGGACCTATTGATTCATCACTTTATTTAGAATCCAATAAATATATTGTTGGTAACATATATTTGATTATTTCGTAGGTTCGGTTACTAAATATTGTATACGCTGGTCTTAGAAAACAGACCTTAAGAAGAAGTTTACGAGTTGCAGGATACCCCTTTTATACGGTCAATTTTGGGCAATTCGGGATGAAGCATTGATTTTAGGCTCTCAAAAATTTTGAAAAAAATACGTAGATATAAGCTAAAAAAAATTCTTTTAAGTCCTGAAATTTGTAGAAAAAAACATTTTAGTTGCTATCTTTAATAAATCGCTATGGTCCGCTAAATTTTAGGGCCGACCCTGCCTCTCTGCATTAAAAAAAAAACTATTTATAAGCCCAAATTTCACCAATAATGAGCTTTCTTTTCGAAGTTTCTTGTTCTCTTTTACAACTTACTCACTACAAGAAATAGTTTAATTTCTGACCTTTAATTTTATTAGAAAATGGTCAGAAACACTCTATTTTGGCCATTTTATGAACACATAAAATTGTCAAAAAGCTCTGTCAGAAATTGAATACGGTCAGAAAATGGCCAAAAATATTTGACCACATTAATGGTCAGAAATGTCGTCAAAAAAATAAACATCACGAAATGGTCAAAAACAATTATCCATTTTCTGACAAATTTTTGACCACTTTTTTTGTTGATTTTAAAATACTATTTAATAATTTATCAAATTAGTAATTTAAATACATAATAATTATAATAGCATTATGAAACTTTTAATGATGAATATGTTATAATTAACTGTTATTTGAAACATAGCAATTGATGTTTAGCAACATAAGAATACATATATTGGATGCCAAAAAAAAAGGAATACATATATTGAAAAACAGAGCTAAAAATGAAACAAAAGGGCATTCGTCATGTCCGTCATTTCTTAATTCCCTTGTTCTTCTTCATCTTGTCTATCTTTGTTGTCTCAGCAGATCCATTCCTAGTTTTGTTCTGAAAAAAGGATAAAATGAGTGATGACTAACTAGTTTAAAATGTCACACTTAATAACTATTCTTTATCTTTTTTGGTAACGCTTTCTAAACACTTAAACAAATCTTCATGCTTGAGCTTCTCCAATTAAAAATCTAAACCAATTAGGAAGAAAACTAGAAAACAAAAAAAAAGAAGCGAAAACTAAAAAACTGTAATCCAAGTTTTGGTAATCAAGTTCGGATCTCTATACGACATGTTTGAACCGAGACTGTCGATAGAAAAGGACGAGTTCTTGTCGGTGGGTCAAGACAAAGACGTGTTTTATTAGATCAAGTGAATGCTCAGTCGTGTTACAAGGAAGGGAAAACAAGGAAATGAACCGGCGAAAGCTAATTTACCGGAGAATACAAGTCGGCGAGAATAAGATGTAAAACCCTAGTTTCTTGCCGAAAGTAAGTGTGTGGTAATTTGCGGATCCTTTCATCGTTGTCTCTCCTCCTCCTTTTATAGACGGTCTTCTTTTGACCTAATTCGACTTGACCTAACGGGCTTTCTCGACGATTAGGCCGAGGTGTCGGGCTGCTGAACCGAGTCGTCGAGCCAAAGACTTACGGTCGTTCGCTCTGCCGGCTAAAAGTAGTCCGAAGTCGAGTCGACTACTGGCTCGCGAGTCGACGAGCCAAGCTCATCTGTTTTGAACATGTGTCAGGACAATCATCATGTGGGCCTTTTGGGAGTGTCAGACCCATACCCAACAGTAAGTCCCCCCAGTTCGCTGGTGAGTAGCGTAGCCGACTCAGCGAATTTGGAAGTAGGGTTTACAAGATAATTGTTCTGGACCCGCGATCCCGCTCGACCCCTCGACTACACGGACGACTCGCTTGCTCGTGACTTGCAGTTTCATTGGATTGGTTCGAACCGGCGGTTTCCTTTGGCTTTGGTTGCAATCGTTGGATTTGGTCTAAACCGGTTTCGGTTTACCACGAGAAGTCGAACTGTCGCGAGATCTGGTGAATTTCACGCGCCTAAATGGGCCTACATAGGCCCATCTAGGTCTAATGATGACGCTTCAGGGTGCGCAGTCTCTCCTTATAAATACCCCTCTCGCCTCTCATTTTCTTCATTCTTCACCCGACTCAGGTACTTTCTCTCTCTTTCTCTCTGCTTCTCTCTCTACCCCTTTTTAGTCATAGATTCCTAGAAACTTTCCATGTCGTCGGGCGGTAGGCTTTCCAAGGAACAGAAAGGGAAGGCTGTGGCGACGGAGACGAGCCCCGTACGAGTCATCGACTCGACCCTGCCTTCTGATTTTGAGGCGATTCATCGTGAGGCCATGATGGATACGACGAATATGGATACGTCCCAGCGGGTCCTGGTCGCCGAGTCGGCGCGTCTAATTCGCGAGGAAAGGGCGACCGTTGAGTCGGTCGTGCAAGATTGTGCGAGAGATAGTCGAGGCGGAGCCCACGATGGAGAGATTTCTCCTCCTGATTTTGTTCCATGCTGCTATCATCCTGAGGGGATTTTCGAAGATCTCCCGGCGTTGGCACCAGGGCTGTTACGTCCTCCGGTCGTGGAGGGACAATCGTGGGAGAATGTTGAGGCGACTCGTTCGACTCCAAGTAGCGTGAAGATTCTGTGTTGGAGTCGGGGTGATTTTTCTGATTCCAACTAAGACCCAGAGGCCATGGTCACCCCCGGTGGGATTCCAATGTGTTTATGAATCCTATTTTCAGAATGAGACCAGGCTTTGGTTCACGATCCCTAGGCTCATCACGTCTTACGTGAGGCGTCGTGATGCGGCGATAAGTCAGTTCTTAAATGGTTCGTTTCGTCTCCCGGTAGCATTGTTTGTGATGGCGGCGGAGATCGACATGTCGATGAATGTTCGAGCCTTCGAGGAGTTGACGTATCTTAAGTCGATGGGGGAAGGGTTGTACTCGATCCAAATGAGGCCGAACTACAACGTTATCGTCGGGCATCCCAACAGGACGAACAACTGGCAGCGTTTTTATTTCTACGTCAAGTCGGATGAGTTTGCTTTCGGGGAGCCGCCCGGCGACACCTTTCATTTTTTATGGAACTCTGAACTTGGTAGATTGTTGTTGATAACTCACAATTGATTGCTTCCCTGATCTTACTAGTTTTCTTTTGAATGCAGTTGATCATCCAGATACAGCGGCTTATCCCGAAGAATTTATAGAGAACGCTCGGGCTGTCGCACTGCTCGCTCAAGAAAGTTAGGATGACATTACTGTGGAAAGGATTCGGCGAGTCATCGACAGGATCTCGCGAAGTGAGTTTTCTCTTATTTCACTCGCGTTTCTTTGTTATTTCATCGTTCTTACTTATCGATCTTTTGCAGAGGATTGGAGATCTGATCTTTTGCCACTAGTGACTGGTCGCAAACATCGGTTTTCGTTATTCACGAGAGCGGAACAGAGAAAAATCACCACTGCAAGAGAGATGAAGGCACTTCCAGACTTAAGTGCAATCATCGGGAAAAGATTGAGTGGCTCGTCTAGTGACGTGCCGTCGAGGACTCCTGACGGAGTTGATCGCAGGGAGTCTCCTCCTGCGGTCATTCGACCATCGCCGGTTCCTGACCCTGTCGGTTCCGAACCTTCAAGGGAAAGTTTGGTGCCAGAAGTCGACGAGTCGGCGCGGACTAAGAAGAAAGGAAAGAAGAGACCGGCTATTGACGCATCTATCACTGTGGTTCAGGGGGGTTCATTGGAAATTGCTGCCGAGGTTCGTCAGGATGAACCTCCCCAAAAGAAGAAGAAGAAGGATAAGAAGAAGAAGCCTGCCGAAAAGGACCCGGTGCCGAGTGTCGGGGCAGATAATCGAGATCGTGAATTGATTCCAGTTTTTGATTCTTCTCGGCCGAGCATAGTTTGATTTTCTACATTTTTGCTCTTTAAATTGTTTTGTTTATTTAGATATATGGACCTTTCATACCAGGTCAATTCAGCGAGATGAAGAATCTAAACCAGTGGAAACACAAGTTCATGTTCTATTGTCGTTACTTTATCTCAGTTTCACAACGCTTGAATTTCCTGGTGAGAAGATTTATTTATCTTTAAAAGTAGTTCTATTGTGATAACGTAGTTATGCTGCGAGAATGATTAGGTTTGAATATTGCAAACTGAGAACATTTAATATAATTTTTTAAATTGTTGCTGACGCAATTCTGGTAAGCCTTTCAACAGTCAAATACCAAGATGAGAATTGATCTGAGGCTACAATACGAACGCTGGAAGCACATCTCTCACTGTTTGATAAGGATCCATAAAAACTACGATCTTTTGCTGAGACACAATTTGCACATTATTACTATTCTAAGATGACCGCCCTGCTCGGCAAGAAAGTTCAGATTGTTTGGGATGATATATTGGTCTGCCACAGCTAATCAAGTGTTCTACCTTCGAATGTGATGGTGGTGGAAAACGCAGCATCAATGATCTGCAACAGCGGTGGTGTTGGCCGGTACGGCCGAGACGACAGAATTAGATGTATTGATTTATTGTTTTCTTTTTATCTTTAATTTAATTATTTAATTAATTTTATTTATTTGTATTACAAAATATTATTCGAAAAATAAATAGATTTTGTTATTATTTTTAAATTTAATTTATATGTACATTTGATTTTATTTTTTAATTGTATATTTT
Source organism: Brassica oleracea var. oleracea (assembly GCF_000695525.1). Classification (NCBI taxonomy): domain Eukaryota; kingdom Viridiplantae; phylum Streptophyta; class Magnoliopsida; order Brassicales; family Brassicaceae; genus Brassica; species Brassica oleracea. The sequence goes on along the minus strand of NC_027749.1, from coordinate 18,097,143 downwards.
ATAATTAAATTACGGCATATAAAAGCATTAAAATGTATGGTCACAAAGTAGCGTTTTGTTACATATTTTTTGTAACAGTGAGATACAAAATTGGTACGCTGTATTTGTTACAAATTACGACTGTCTGAGACAATTTGGTTAGTAAGTAATCATGACACTATTACGACGCTTTCGTTCTGTCACTAAATGTAACAAATTGGTTACCGAATATATTTGTCACAAAACTTGTGACATTTTTGTTACGTAAAAAAATTTGTGACGACGGTATTGTAACCATTAACATTTGGTCACTAATTTGTCACAATATCATTATTGTGACGAAAATACTTTTATTGTGACCAATTTTTTTGTCACAATATGTTAATTTTTTTGTAGTGAGAGCTCGTGGTTCACGAAGAGTCGAGTCGTGGTAACGCGGCTTTGACTGATGTCGGGTTGAGCAGTATTCCGGTCGATCCCTTGGAAAGGGGGAGAAGGGAACCATCTGTTGATCGAGGTTCCGACGGTCGAGACCATTCTAAGACGCCCGAAGGGAGGCGCGAAGCAGGAGTTTCTCAATCGATCACTGCCACCACTTCTCGCTCTACGCCGTCGGCTCCCGGAGACAGCTCTACTCGAAAGAAAGGTCCCGTCAAGTTCCTTGATTACGTGGAGTTCAAATACGACGGTGACACACCGCTCGCCTACGCCCCAGAGGAATGCGCCGAGTTAGTTCGCCAAATCCGAGGAGGTGCGAATGATATGCCGCCGGTTAAAGACCTTATTTTCAAGGACGCTTATGTCGATGCGGGAAGGACCAAGGTTCTGGTAAGGGTTGCTTTCCTCCTTCTGTCTTTTTAATGCTTCTGGTCCTGACTCTCAATCTTTTTTTACGCAGAGTGATGGTAGTGTGAATTACATCATTGAGCTGTACGACACGGCCTTGAAAGAAACTATCTCCAAGTTGAAGAACGCTGAAAGGCTCGTGCGAGTGAAGGACTCAGCTCTTAACTGTAAAACGAGTGAGTTCAAAGCAGCTCTTAACTGTAAAACGAGTGAGTTCAGAGCAGAGTCGACTACTCGCAGAGAAGAAGGCCCAGAAGGCGAAGTTCACGGAGAAGTTTGGAGAGCTGAAGGGCAAATTCAAGACTGCTGGCGAGAAGATCAGAGTTCTTGAGCGAGAGAAAGCCTCTCTTGAGGAAGAGAAGGCCGCTTGGGAGAAGGAGAAGGCTGCTACGGCCTTAAGGCATCTGAAGGAGATCAACCAGTTGAGGGACTCCCGAAGCTACGAGGTTACCCTTGAGAGGGTCCGCGTTCAGATTGAGATGGTCGCGAACTGCAATAGGCGCTTCAACAACCTTCGCGAGCGGGAGGCTCGTCGTGATGATTTCGACACCGCGAGGTGTCTCTACAGTCAAGCATTCTGGATGAAGAAATGTCTTGAGGCGCTTAAGGAGAATGGGATCGACATCCCTCAGGAGTCGATCGATCTATTCGCCGGGTCGGAAAAAGAGTATGGTGAAAATGCCGTTCACCTAGATGTGGGTGAAATCCCTGTAGAGTATCTCTGCATGTCTCCTCTCGCTCTAGCGTCTAAGTTCCTCAACGAGAACTTCCTAGCGGTGATCGATCCGTATGGGTCGAACGCTGGTTTAATCGATGCCGGAACCGCTGCTATCCTTCAGACTCCAAGCAGCTCGCAAGGCGAGCCGTCATCTGAGAGGTTGGCGGTTCCGTTGGTCGAGGGATCGACAGTTCCTCCCGTACTTCCTTCGAGTGATCCTGGTTCAGCTCCCTTAGGAGCAAGCTCTATTGTTGATGAAGAAGCACCAGCTCGAGAGGTCGGTCCTGGCGACGCAAATCCGGTCCTCCCCGCCGAAGGAAGAGAAACGTGACCCGGTCTTGATGACCTGGTCGAGTTGTCTGATTCTTCGATCGAAAGAAGCGGCCAGAACGAGTCCAGCAACGGAGCACCTCCCGGAGTAGGGGAAGATTTGAATGCATCATCAGTTGAGAGGGGGGGAGCGAGGGAGCGAGGACGCGATTGCCCAAGTCCCCGAGGAACCTGAAAGCAGGTCACTGGTGGCTGACCCACCCATTTCTGACGCGGGAGTTGTTGAGAATGTTCTTGATCTGGTTCCTCGACTTTCAGTGGACGACCCTGGCCGGGGCGAGGGATGACTCTTTATGTTTGTTGTAATCTTTCTTAGTTGTTTTGTCTTTTGGCCCTTCGAGGTCTTGTGTTGTTGTAACTCCGAACCTCTTTGTTTTGTGGCTTTGTTCTTTGTTTTGAACCTTCAGTAAGCCTTATGACTTTTTTTGGACTTAAGAACTTTTTCAAACCAAGTTTGCCTTAGTTGTGAAATGAGGCTTCTTGGACTCGGAACTTCCAAAGGTCTTTTGACGAGTCGTCGAATTTTGTTTCTGACTTTAGATTTTGACGATTTTAATATGGCAATATGGTCGGCATCTCGAAGTAACACTCAAGGCTGATCAGATGGTTTATCGAGTTTTGACGCGTTGTGCCGTCAGTTCGAGTTTCCGATTTCGAAGAGAATCGTTTGTTTTTCGAGCGACAGCGGTTCTCAATCGAACTCAATGTAATCCTAGAATATGAGGTTGGCCGAACCTGACTTTAAAGGATCATAAGATGATTGAAAGCCGTCATCTCGATCGTATCGGCTGGGGCCGTGATACAACCGGGAGTCCCCCGAGCACGTGTCTGATCAGGACATGCTCGTTAGTGGGTGCGAGTGCTAGTACGTTCGTCCGAGAGACAGGGCTGTGCTCGTGCGTAAGCATCGCCAAAAAAATTCGCACTTCCTCTCGTCGAGGGGATTTGTTTTGATTTTTTTGGTTATAGCTGGACCGGTTAAGGCTGTCTATGTACCTCTGGGAGAGGATCAATCCATTCGTAGTTCCTTTTTGATGAGCGAAAGTGGCATTGGATGATGCGCATTCACTAGTTTTTTTTTCTTTTTTTGCGAGTGAAAGTGACTGATTGTCATTCACTCGTTGGTTTTGAGGTCTGATCGAGCAAAACTGGCAGTTGCTCGATCGTTAGATACGTTTTTCAAGAGTAGTATCTTCGGAGATGCATGGAGTTCCATGCTCTGGGAACAGGTTTGCCTGTTGATGTCTCGAGTCGATAGACTCCTGGTTTAATGACTTGGGCGATCTTGTACGGTCCTTCCCAGTTAGTTCCAAGCTTGCCTGCGTTCAGCTCCTTAGTTTTTTCGAACACTTTACGGAGTACAATATCGCCCAGTTCGAGAGGTCGAGACTTGACCTTCTTGTTGTAGTAGCTCTCGATCTGATGCTGATAGTTCTGGAAGCGGAGCAAGGCTTGGTCGTGTCGTTCTTCGATAGCGTCCAAAGCATCGAGCAGCATGTCGCTGTTAAGCTCAACGTTCTGTGGCATTTTTGACCGACGTAGACTGGTTACGTTCACTTTGGCGGGAGCCATAGCTTCGAATCCGTGGGCCATTGAGAAAGGAGTTGATTTCGTTGCTCCTCGAGGAATCGTTCTATGCGACCAAAGAACACAGTCGAGTTCATCGGCCCAGCATCCTTTTTTCAAGTCGAGGCGTTTCTTTAACCCGTCGATTATGATCTTGTTAAATGCCTCAGCTTGACCATTGCGCTGCGGGTACTACGGACTCGATGTGTTGAGTTGGATTGTGTTGAGTTGGATTCTCCATCTTTCGCAGAACTCTCGAAACTTGTTCGATATGAATTGGGAGCCATTGTCAGTAACTATTTCGTAAGGTAGGCCGTGGCGACAGATGATGTTTTTCCACACGAACCGTTGAACTTCTTTTTCTGTTATGCTGGCAAAAGCTTCCGCCTCGATCCACTTTGTAAAGTAGTCAGTTAGCACCAGGGCGAAGCGTTTCTGTCGAGAGCTTGGCATAGGGCCGATTATGTCCATTCCCCATCGCATAAAAGGGTATGGTGTCGTCATCGTCCGTAGCAGCTCTGTCGGGGAATGGACTGTCGAAGTGTGTCGCTGGCATTGGTCGCATCTTTGAGTGTATGCCTCGCAATCCGCGTTCATTGTTGGCCCGTAAAAGCCGAGGCTTTTGACTTTTAAAGCGAGTGCTCGACCTCTGGAGTGATTTTCTTCGCCGTTGATGCACTTCAAGAGTATTTTGGTTGTGGTCCATCGATGGAGTTCTCCATCCAAGACGATGTAGTGGGCACTCCTTGTCTTGAGTCGTCTTGCAATCCATTTCTCGGAAGGTAGCTTTCCATCGACCAGATAGTTGATTAATTCTGTCCTCCAGTCGGTAGCTTCAACTTGTTCTGCTGCGGGGTCCTCGTCCATGGGGATGGCTTCGGTTATGGGTTCTACGACGGTCGCTTCGCTAGGCGGGAGCTCGATGCTTGGTTTGTCGATCTTGTGGATGGGGATGGTCCATTTCACCTGATCGCGCAGCCTGCTACCCAAGGCAGCGAGGGCGTTGGCGCACACGTTCTCTCCTCTGGGGACTTTGGTGAGTTCGAAGAATTCGAAGTCCTTAGCGAATGTTTGAACGACTTTAAGGTACGCGTCCATTCGTTCGTTACGAGCATCGTAGTTGCCGCTAAACTGACTGGTAACGAGTTGTGAGTCTCAGTATGCACTGAGGCGTTTTGCTTTGGCTGCCTTAGAGAGTCGTAGTCCTGCGATCAATGACACATATTCTGCTTCATTGTTTGAAGCGGTGAAGCCGAAACTGAACGACTGTCTGATTAGCTCGCCTGTTGGAGACTGCAGTTGGACTCCTGCTCCTGATCCTTTGTTTGTTGACGATCCGTCGACGTGAAGTATCCAATTCTAACTTGGAAGGATTAGGTCTTGCTCTAGCGCTGGTGCGAGCTCGATCAGGAAGTCAGCGAGGACTTGGGATTTTGCTGCTGTTCGATTTTTGAACACAATGTCGTGCTCACTGAGCCCACTTCGATAATCGTCCGGACTGGTTGGTGTTTTGCATTACTGTGCAGAGCGGTTGATTTGTTAGTACTTCGATTGTATGCGATTGGAAGTAAGGACGCAGCTTCCTCGATGACGTGATAACTGCAAGAGCCATCTTCTCGAGGGTGGGGTATCGTGTTTCTGGGTTGGTCATTCGCTTGCTCGTGTAGAAGATGGGCTTCTGCTGAGGATACTGCAAGAGCCATCTTCTCGAGGACGCTGCTGACCACGGTGGAGGATACTGTGATATAAAGGGAGAGTGTATCACCGGCTTCTGGTTTCGATAGCATGGGAGGAGTCGTTAGATACTGTTTGAGTTGTCTGAACGCCTCTTCGCACTTCTCGTCCCAGACGAAACGCTTGTTTCCACGCAGTAGCTCGTAAAAGGGGAGGCATTTATCCGTGGACCTCGAGATGAAGCAGTTCAATGCTGCAATCCTCACTACAAGAAAACATTAATTTAGTGACTACAATTGCAACTACGGTTGGTAGTGGCAAATATGTGAAACTATCTTCTAATGGATTTGCAACTATTATGTTATTATGTGTAATGAGTTATACCTTAGTTGCAATTTTTCGACTAAAACATGCAGTAGTAATACGGTTGCTAATTTGGGATTCATTTGTAACTCTCTTGTAACTAAATTATGTAGTCACAAAATAGTAGTAAAAAAAAGCAATATATGTTCAACTAAAACTTATATTCTATTTAATAGTTATACATCAGTTACTTGTATAATTTAATTATCATAGTTGCAAAATAGTAGCTACATATTTATTATACGTTTGTGACTTTAATCAAAAGAATAGCATTTTTATTAGTATGTTTAATATTGTGGTTGCAAAATAGTAGTATGTGTATTCAATTTGTAACTGCTTTGCTACTACTGAATTGTAGAAGTGGAAAATTAGTAACAACAATTTTGTGACATTTTTTACTGTAGTAAAAAGAGTAACAATTCAGTGGCTAAATATTGGTATGAAAACATATCACACATGCCAAATATAGTAAAAAATTAGTTGTAATGTCTGCTACATATATATGTATAAGTACAGTTATTTTGTGACTTATTTGCAACTTCTAAAAATTTATTTAGTCAAAATTAGTAGCAATTTTTGTCACTATTTTACGACTACTATCATATTTGTTTCAATAATTGTCTAAAATACATTATTTTCACATTTTTTACTATGTATCATTAGAGAATAATGTAAGAAACCCATAAATGGGTATTTTTTATATAAATTTAAAACATTCACAAATATTTACAAACATGTATCATCTATTTGTATTACATTCATGTATAGTTTTGATTAGGTTTACATTTGTCCAGTTAGATTGTTTTACAAAAATGATTCAAGTTATTTTATTTAAATAAAATCATTTATTTTTACATATAAGTTTTAAAAAGGATGAAATTTAGAGTTAAGAGTATCTTTAGCTACTAATTTGCAACGGCAAACAATATAGAAGTTACAAAATAGTCACTTGTAATACATTCAAGTGCAATGATTTAGATTTGGGTTAAAGAAATCAATTAGATTATTGTACATTAATAATTTGATAAGTTTATAACAAGTGTTTTCTCTTATATACTAGTTTAAAAAGCAAATAAATGATATTTAAGGTTTAGGGTATTGTTAGGGTTACTTGTTAGCCACTAATTTGAAACTGCAAAACATGAGGCGTTGCAAATAAGTGGTAAATTTCATTGTAATTTTCTTTTACATATATCACTATTTTGCAACTATATGCCTTTAGATAGTTACACTTTGGTCGCACAATTTGGCTCTAAGGTCCAATGTTTTTTAATATAGCGCTGTAAAAGCCGAGGCTTTTGACTTTTAAAGCTAGTGCTCGACCTCCGTAGTGATTTCCTGCAGCGCCTTCATGCGTTTCGGCCATGACAAGATGCGTTTCTTCGCCGTTGATGCACTTCAAGAGTACTTTGGTTGTGGTCCATCGATGGAGTTCTCCATCCAAGACGACGTAGTGGGCACTTCTTGTCTTGAGTCGTCTTGCAATCCATTTATCGGGAGGTAGCTTTCCATCGACCAGATAGTTGATGGATTTTGTCCTCCAGTCGGTAGCTTCAACTTGTTCCGCTGCGGGGTCCTCGTCCATGGGGATGGCTTCGGTTATGGGTGCTACGACGGTCGCTTCGCTAGGCGGGAGCTCAATGCTTGATTTGTCGATCTTGTGGATGGGGATGGTCCGTTTCACCTGATCGCGCAGCCTGCTACCCAAGGCAGCGAAGGCGTCGGCGCACACGTTCTCTCCTATGGGGACTTTGGTGAGTTCGAAGAATTCAAAGTCCTTAGCGAGTGTGTGAACGACTTTAAGGTACACGTCCATTCATTTATTACGAGCTTCGTAGTCGCCGCTAAACTGACTGGTAACGAGTTGTGAGTCGCAATATGCACTGAGGCGTTTTGCCTTGACTGCCTTAGCGAGTCGTAATCCTGCGATCAATGACTCGTATTCCGCTTCATTGTTTGAAGCGGTGAAGCCGAAACTGAACGACTGTCTGATTAGCTCGCCTGTTGGAGACTGCAGTTGGACTCCTGCTCCTGATCCTTTGTTTGTTGACGATCCATCGACGTGAAGTATCCAATTCTGGCATGGTAGGATTAGGTCTTGCTCTAGCTCTGGTGCGAGCTCGATCAGGAAGTCAACGAGGACTTGGGATTTTGCTGCTGTTCGATTTTTGAACACAATGTCATGCTCGCTGAGCTCGATAGCCCACTTTGATAATCGTCCGGACTGGTTGGTGTTTTGCATTACTGTGCAGAGCGGTTGATTTGTTAGTACTTCGATCGTATGCGATTGGAAGTAAGGACGCAGCTTCCTCGCTGACGTGATAATTGCAAGAGCCATCTTCTCGAGGGTGGGGAATCGTGTTTCTGGGTCGGTCATCCGCTTGCTCGTGTAGAAGAGAGGCTTTTGCTCTCCTCGATCCTCTCGGATGAGGAAGCTGCTGACCGCGGTGGAGGATACTGCGATTTAAAAGGAGAGTGTATTACCGGCTTCTGGTTTCGATAGCACGGGAGGAGTCGTAAGATACTGTTTGAGTTGTCCGAACGCCTCTTTGCACTTCTCCTCCCAGACGAAACGCTTGTTTCCACGCAGTAGCTCGTAAAAGGGGAGGCATTTATCCGTGGACCTCGAGATGAAGCGGTTCAATGCTGCAATCCTCCCCGTGAGCCGCTGAACCTCTCTGCTGTTTTTTGGGCTGGGAAGGTCAAGTATGGCGGTGATCTGCTTAGGATTCACCTTTTTCCCTCGCTGGGTGACAATGTATCCCAAGAACTCGTCTGAAGTGACGCCGAAGGTGCATTCTGCAGGGTTGAGTTTCATTCTGTACTCATTCAGCGTTTTAAAGCACTCTTTTAGATGATTTAGATGATCTGCCGCGCGGAGTGACTTAACCAGCATGTCGTCGATGTAGACCTCCATTGTGTTCCCCAGTTTGTCGGCGAACATTCGATTGACGAGTCGTTGATAGGTCGCACCGACATTCTTAAGACCGAATGGCATCACTTTGTAGAAGTACGTCCCTCTATCGGTGATGAATACTGTCTTCTCTCGATCGTCTGGGTGCATCATGATCTGATTGTAACCCGAGAATGCGTCCGTGAAGGTCAAGAGCTCGTTTCCAGCAGTCGATTCGACTAATCTATCGATATGCGGAAGCGGGTAACTGTCTTTGGGGCAAGCCTTGTTCAGATCGGTGAATTCGACGCAGACACGCCACTTTCCGTTCTTCTTCTTGACGACGACCGGGTTAGCCAACCACTCCGGGTATCGCACCTCGGCGATTGAACCAGCTGCGAGCATTCGATCGACTTCTTCGTTGACGGCCTTGCTTCGTTTAGGGCCAAGCTTGCGTCTCTTTTGGCGAATAAGCTTGATGGTTGGATCTACATTCAACTCGTGGGATGTTATGGCGGGACTTATTCCCTTCATATATGACGTTGTCCAAGCGAATGTTGATGCGTTCTGCTTCAGGAAGTCGATGATCGTGCGTTGCATCTCGTTGGTGAGGAAAGCGCCGACTAGGACTATTTTGCTTTGGTCGGAGTCATAGATCGTCACTTCTAGAATCTCATCTTTTTGAGGTTGAATTTGCTTTGCTATCGCGTTGATGCGAGGAGTCGACTGTTGCATCTTCACTGTTGCAATCAGTAGGTCACGAGCGGGCTGCTGATTCCCGTGAAGAGTCTGTATTTGATCGTTCAGTCCAGGAAACTTCACGCACTGATGATACGTCGATGATATTGCCTTGATCGGATGTAACCAGGGGGTTCCGAGGATCGCGTTATATGGAGCCTTTGTTCGGATAACGGAAAACTTGACCATGCGTGTTACTCCGCATGCGTAGACCAGAAGCTTGATTATTCTGATCATCGTCTCGGAAGCTCCGTTGAATCCCGTAAGGAAGCGAGATGATGGTTTCATATCGCGCAGGTTGACTCCCATCTTATCGAGTGTATCGCGAAAGATCAGATCAACCGAACTGCCAGTATCGAACAAAACTTTGGCGACGTCACACTTTACGAGTCCTACTTCGATGAGTAGGGGGTTGTTATGAGGTAGATGGACGTCGATGGCATCGTCAGGTGATAAAGTGATCGAGAGATCATTCTCAGGTTTCGATGGCCATTTCTTTGAGGGTATTGCCTGTCGTCGATGGTCCTTGATCGATCGAACCGAGTTGCCGCAAGGTGGCGAGCCTCCCATAATTACATTTAAGAAGGGAGCGCGCTCGATCCGTCTATTTTGCAGTTGGACCCTCATGTATTTAGGCGAGTCTTCGATGATTGGCTCATGTTTATCGCTTTTCCTGGCTTTCGTTTCCTCCAACTTTCGTTGTAAGTCGGAACGTTTAGGCCGGTTGAGCTTGATCCTGAGGTCTTCTGATTTCGAGTTTAGCTGATCACGAAGGTCGAAGACTCGGGGCTTGAGCTGGGGTTGAACAATGGAGTCTTTGACTCTTTTAGCCTTGGACTCTTCGATGATTGAACGAAGATCGTTTTTAGAGTCGTGCACACGGTCGATTGTCTGCGACTTTCACCTGAGCTTGTTTCTCAAGTCATTCGACTCTTCCGGTCTACCGTTTTCACTTGGTCGCTTGTTGGAGCGTTCGTGCCAATCGCAGACTTTGCTCTCCTCTTCTTCATCCGAGGAGGAACTTGGTCGTGCGAGGATAACTTTGACGCGTCGACGATTACGAGGTTGCTCTTCTTCGACTTGTGCTTCGCCCTCGTCTTCGTCTTGCTCTTCTGGCTTGTCATCCTCTGCGCGTTTGGGTCGGGCTCCGGCCTTGTCTTGACTTTTCTGAGCCTTCTTTTCTTTGTTTTTGCTCCAGCTCTTGGTGTTGTTTTGCCTAGGCTTGGGGAGCTCGACGTTGGCTGTTCCGTTTTCGTAAGATGAGAAAAGGGCATCGACCAGATGCCTGCAGTTTCTTGTGTCGTGTGCCTTGGACTTATGGTAACTGCACCACAGGTTTGGCTCAGTCGTGCCAGGATTCGAAGTTGAAGGCGCCGAAGAAGTTTGCGGCTTCTCGTCGTTCTCCCAGACGTTCCAACATTTCTCGCGCACAACGATAGTCGATCCCGGGGGCGGGTTTTTATCTTCGACGACATAGACAAAGCTTTTCTGCTGATTAGATTTGCTGCCTGTGGCGTGCTGTCGGGGTTCTTGGCGTGCCTCAGGAGCTTTTGGAGCAGTCATCGGTTTTGCGGCCGCATTCATTTTCTTGAGTATCGCTGCTGTGTCTTCTTCCATTCGGATGAAGTTGTTCGACCTCGCGATAGCATCTTGAAGCGACTTGGTGGGGTTTCTGTAGAGATCCTCGCGAAACAGGGACTTGAGGTAGAGAGTATTCATCAACGTGTCAACGGCGATGCTGTCTGGGATATGTACCTTCGAAGCGACAATTTTGAACTTCTCCATGAAGTCGCGGAGGCTTTGGTTCGCTCCCTGAGATAGGTTCCAAAGGTTGGATAGGGTCGCTCCTTGTCTCGTAAACATGATGTACTGCTTGAGGAATGCGGACGTTAGGTCGTGAAAGTTGTTGATGGAGTCTCATTCCAATCCTGTGAACCATCCAAGGGCTGGTCCTTGAAGACTCTCGACGAAGAGCCGACAATAGCCAGCGTCTCTTTCCTCATCAGAAAAGTTAGTTCGACCCATCGCGATGTTGAATGCGGTGATATGGTCAGTCGGGTCTGCCTTTCCGACAAAAGTCGGAAGGCGGATTTTCTCGGCTGGTCGGTACCGTACGTCAGTGATTCGCTGGGAAAAGGGGGTTTTTAGGGTTTTGGTGACGACGCGTTCAATCAACGGCGCCGAAGTAGGTCCTTCAAGCATTCGGTCTTTCATGTCCAAGAACGACTGCATAAGCTCAGCGAGTTCCCGGACGGTAACGAGATCTACGCCACCGTGTGTTTGAGCCTGGGCGGCGTTTGTGTTCGTCGTGTTTTCTGCGCCGACTGTTCGGTAAGTGTCGAACAGCTGTTTTCGGACCGTCGAGGCCGGATCTCCTGAGTTTCCGGCCAAGGGAGCCAAGATGGCGGCGATGGCGGTGAGCTGCTCGTTCGTTGCCTTCTGGACGGCGTCTTGCTGCGCCATCATCTCGAGTATGGTGTCTGCGAAGGCCGCTGCTGTCGGAGCGCCTTCAGTCGTAGGTGGCTCGTCGTCGGACGGCGAATCAAATCGAGCCATGATCTTTTGCTGACGCTACTCTGTCTGTGCCACGGTGGGCGCCAACTGTTTGAACCGAGACTGTCGATAAACTAGTAAAGAGCAAATGACAAGTTCTCGTCGGTGGGTCAAGACAAAGACGTGTTTTATTAGATCAAGTGAACGCTCAATCGTGTTACAAGGAGGGGAAAACAAGGAAATGAACCGGCGAAAGCTAATTTGCCGGAGAATACAAGTCGGCGAAAATAAGATTTAAAACCCTAGTTTATAGCCGAAAGTAAGTGTGTGGTAATTTGTGGATCTTTTCATCGTTGTCTCTCCTCTTCCTTTTATAGACGGTCTTCTGTTGACCAAATCGACTTGACCTAACGGGCCTTCTCAACGATTGGGCCGAGGCGTCGGGCCGCTGTACCGAGTCGTCGAGCCGAAGACTTACGGTTGTTCGCTCTGCCGGTTAAAAGTAGTCCGAAGTCGAGTCGACTACTAGCTCGCGAGTCGACGAGCCGAGCTCATCTGTTTTGATCATGTGTCAGGACAATCATTATGTGGACCTTTTGGGAGGGTCAGACCCATACCCAACATGACACTAAATATTATTCACTGAAACACAAAATATGGATCTAACGTCCTTGCAAGGAGTAGAGGAGCGATGACTGAAGCTAGGTTGAGATGGACAATGATAGCAGCAACACTATTCTTCTTAAACATGATCTGCCATGATGGAAAGAGAGGTTATGGTGATGGAATAGCAGAGAAAAAGAAGATAAAAATTGAGACAAATAGAGAAGGGATGTGAAGGAATCTGTCAAACTAAGAGAAAATCAGTAGAAAAAAAAATGAAGAAGAGGCTTAATGGTGCCGTTTGAGGAGCAAACAGGATTGATGAAAATGAGAAAAGAAGATTTGAGATCTAGGTCAAATAAAAGATATCATCAGAAAATGGTAAGAATGTGGTCATAATTTTCTGATCACTTTTTGACTATGTTTTTTGGTTAAAAAATCCTAACCATTTTCTGACTAGTTTTCTTATTCATCACGACTTGGTCAAAATAAGGTCATAACAATTTCTGACATTTTCTATTGGTCAGAAATATGGTCAAAATATAATATATTTTCTGAGCATTTTTTGACTATATGTTTTGGTTAAAAAATTCTAATCATTTTTTGACCATTTTTCTAAGTCATCACAAAGTAGTCAGAATAAGATTATAATTACTTTTAACCATTTTAGCCGGTCAGAAATGTGGTCAAAATATGATGTGTTTTCTTGTAGTGACTACTTACTCGCAACCCTCAGCTCAGTGGCTTATCTTATCAACCAGACATTTGTTCTTTTGTTGATCAACTGAACCAGACATTTGTTCTGTTTTTGATGAACTGAACAAACATGGAACACACCTCTTCTGGTGTCGGCTTTCCGCATCTGCGATCTCCAAGCTGACTCACATTCTTGTTGATGGGAGATCTTTTCAGCGAGTATACTTTATTACTAAGGTTTTTTTTAAATACACATTTTCTATAGTATTTGATTATTGTTTGTATTTTCTCTTTTTTTCGTTTTTTTTTATCATCAACTATACAGACTCATATTAACTCTGTAAACCAAACTGGATGATCTGCATCCATGTGAACGACAAAAGACGATTGCTTCCTAGCACTGCATGCTAGACTATCCGCCTTTGAGTTTTGCGTCCGTGGTACATAGATAAACTCTGATCGGGTGAAGCACTCTTTCAGGATCTTGATATCTTCCAAATAACTTGTAAAAGCTGGCAACTCCTCTGGTTTCGAAACCATCTTCACCAATTGAGAACAATCTGTTGCAAACGTAACCTGAAATTGACATAAATTCCTCATGCATTCCATTGCCCATAGTAACGCTTCCATCTCCGCATGAAGAGGCGAGAGACTAGCCCTAACATTCCTTGCCCCCAACAATCCATCAAAACCTTCCAAAGTGCTGAGCCAACCTTGTCCTGAAAAACTAGAACCCTCTTTCCACGAGCCATCTGGAAAGCACTATCTTCCTGGAATTGACGGTAATATCGTGTTTATTTGTGGAGCCATTCTCTGATCATGTAATACTTGTGCTTCAGCCCACAGTGTCGATTCCGTTTCTGCTAATTTAAGTGTATTCATAGGATCCATGTCCAAATTACTGAAAACTTTATTATTCCTAGCTTTCCAGATATACCAAATTATCCAAGCAAACTGGTGATCCTCCATCTGCGGAAGGACTCTCCAAAATAGATGATCCATATTTGTGAAGAGGGCACTTGTTGGAAAAAAAAGTTGGATTTGATGGTATCTTCGAGAGAGCCCAAACCTGGAGAGCTGGAGTACATTCAAAAAACACATGATTAATTGATTCCTCATGAGCTCCACTTCTTACACAACAAGTATCCCCTTGAATCCCCCTTGCGTGTAAATTCTTCCGCACTGCTATACACCCTGTCACTAATTACCATAGAAAATGTTTCAACTTTGGTGGACACCGTATTTTCCAACAGTAAGCCTTCAAAACGTCAACTGTGGGGCCAATCAGTAAAGGTGGTATTTCTCTATATGGATAAATCCGCTCTACATGATATCCTGACTTGACCGAATATTTCCCATTTTTTGTAAAGTGTCATCCATCTCTATCTATCCCCTGAGTCATGCTCAAAGGGATGCTTTCTATAAGTTTCGCGTGTTGGGGATCCACCAAAACCCGAATTGCCTCCAAATTCCAAGTACGTGAGGTAGAGTCAATGAGAGACTCGACTTTAAGGTCCGGATGTAAGTTGTATTGATTTTTATTAGCTTGTCTCGGGCGAGTGGCTGGGAGCCAAAGATCATTCCATACAGAGATAGAAGATCCTGATCCCACCCATTTGATTAGTCCTTTGCTTACCAGAGATCTAGCAGAAATAATACTCCGCCAGCCATAAGACGGAGATTATGAACGAATCGGTTCCAAGGGTGAAGCATTCCTATAATACCAACCTTTGAAAACTCGAGAAAATAAAGTGTTGGGCTTTTCAATCAGTCGCCATAATTGTTTACCAACCATCGCCGTATTAAAATCAGTGATGTCCTTGAATCCCAAACCTCCTTCATCCTTTTCTACGCATACTTTGTCCCATGATTTCCAATGCATGCCTCTAGTGCTTCCCCCTGGACTCCACCAGAATTGTGAAACCGCACTCGTCAGCTTCTTTACAGTTGCCTACGGTAATCGATAGCATGACATCGTATGATTTGGTAATGCTGTAATTACTGATTTAATAATCACTTCCTTTCCTCATTTTGTGAAAAACCTAAAAGTCCACCCGTTAACTCTATTATTTAACCGGTCTTGTACAAAACTAAAAACTTGAATCTTTGAGCCCCCCATATTTTCCAGCAGTCCAAGGTAAGATCCCATTCTTCCAAGATTCTGAATGCCCAAGATGTCCCTTAATTCTTGTCTAACAGACTCTTCAATCTTATGTCCAAATTGAATTGAAGACTTATCAAAATTTATTAATTAACTGTCCTGAAACTGCCTCATACTCTTTTAAAATCCGAAAAATGATTTGACACTCTTCTTTTTGAGCTTTACAAAAGAAGAGGCTATCATCCGCAAAAAGCAAATGTGATATCGCCGGACAAGCTCTCGTTACCTTCATCCCCGTTAATTGTTGGCCCCTCTCTGCCTTTTTTATATTTGCAATTAGAGCCTCAGTACATAAAATAAATAAATAAGGCGATAAATGATCTCCTTGCCATAAGCCCCTATGGGGAACAATGAGACCGCGTGGTTGACCATTTATTAGAACCTTGTATTGAACCGATGATATACATTCCATCATTAATTTGACCCAATGAAGGTCAAATCCTAACTTCTGTAATAAGACCTTAATAAAGTCTCATTCCACTCTATCATACGCTTTACTCATATCCGTTTTGATTGCCATATACTTTTCTTGACATGCTTTATTGGTCCGTAATCCATGAAACATTTCCTGAGCGATATGGATATTATCAGAGATCAACCTTCCTGCCACGAATGCCGATTGAGTTTTTGAAATAAGCAATGGAAGATAGATTTTTAATCGCTGACATAAAACCTTCGAAATAATTTTATAGCCTACATTACATAGACTAATTGACCTCAATTCCGTCATCCACGTAGGTCTCTTTGTTTTTGGAATCATACATATGTTAGTAATATTTAATCGTGTATTCATATCTCCCGAGACCTAAAAATTATTCACCATCTCCACTAAATCATTCTTTATAATATGCCAGGAGTGTTGGAAAAAAGAGTTGTCATGCCGTCCGGCCCTGGCGCATTTTCTGGATGCATCATAAACAAAGCATTTTTGACCTCCTCCTCCGTCGCTAGTCTCAACAAGTGTTGATTCATCTGAGGAGTAATGGCCGGTGTAACCTCTGTAGAAAAACTATCAAATTCCGATGGGAAGTGGTACTAAATTGATACTCAAAATAATTTATTGCCACTTTTTCCACACCATTTTCCCCTCTAATCCAATTCCCATCCACATCATGTAATCCAACAATTCTATTGCGAATCCGTCTTTGCCTTGTTAAAGCATGATAAAATTTTGTATTAAGATCCCCAGATGCATACCACATGTTCCGGCTTTTCTGGTGCCAGTACTCTTCCTCATTCTTATATGCATCTTGTAATTTCCTAGATACCTCCAGAATATCTTCCCGAGACCTAGTATTATCTGTTTGTACCTCCTCAAGAGCTTGTTGTAGTTCGTTTATTTTTTTTCTTTCCATAAGGAGGATTATCTTTCCGCCATTTAGCAATTTCATGACGACAATTACTAATTTTTTTCACTATATTATTTGTTCTCTCTTCAACTCCTCCTTCGTTATAGTCTATCCAACCTCATGTAATTGATTCCATGAGGCCCGCCTGTCCATTCCACCTCTTATCAAACCGAAATTGTCCTTTCCTCCTCGTAACTTTATCCTCAAGATAAGCCACCACTGGCCGATGATCAGATGCCACCATTCCAAGATACTCTGTAAAAGAACATGAGAATAAAGTGTGCCATTCTTCATTCGCTAAAGCACGATCTAGACGGCATCTAACCGTCACTGCCAATTTTCTTTTTCTTCTTCTCCCTTGCCACGACATTTTGTTTGTGTTTTCTTAAACAATGAATTCTGTATATTACATAAAAAAATTAGAAAGCAATTATATTAATGGCCATAAATGATTTATTTTTAATTCAAAAGTCAAAAAGAATAATTAAGAGTTATTATATACATAGGATTACAAAAGTAACTAGCGTCAAAATATGAGATACCAAAAGATGTAATATTGTGGTATTTTTAGAGAATCCATTAATGTAATATATTGACTTTGAATAGAGATAAATACTAAAATATAAAATCACAATCTGACACTCCCATCCTTATATTAATTCCCACAGATATATTTTAAATTCAATAGTCAAGATTTCAAGAATAATTAAGAGCTATATACAGAAGATTATATCAAAAAGTGACACACAATATGAGATACCAGAAAGATGTAATCTTGTGGTATATTTAGAGAATCAATTAATGTAAGATATTGACTTTGAATAGAGGTAAATACTATCTAATCTGTTAAATGTTTCTTCATATGTATTTGACCAGAACTAATATAAATTCACATTCCAAAACTATTCCAAAACTCTCATCCTTACAGTTGCATTAGAAGAGAAGAAAATGAACGTCGAAGGAAAGGTGGTCTGCGTCACGGGAGCTTCCGGGTATATAGCGTCTTGGATTGTTAAGCTATTGCTTCAACGTGGCTACACCATTAGGGCCACCGTTCGTGACCCAAGTTTGTTTCTCTTCCTTTATCTAAATTAAATATTTTTTACAATATACCGATAGAGATATCATATAGGTGGTACGATATATATATCATAACCCAAGTGAACGAAGAGTAGAACTAGAGAAGCTATATATATCTTGAAGTGCACTATGACTAATATGTGTGTTTTCTGCAGATGATCAAAAGAAAACGGAACATCTTCTCGCACTTGATGGTGCAGAAGAAAGACTCAGCTTATTCAAAGCAAATCTTTTCGAAGAAGGCTCTTTCGAGCATGCAATCGATGGATGTGAAGCTGTCTTCCATACCGCTTCACCGGTTTTGCTCACTGCCGAGGATCCTCAGGTTCGTCAATGATGTCACTTTGTTCTTACCAACATAATCCTTACTAGTTTACTTGATCAGTTTAGTGACCCCCATATGAAATTAGAGAGGGCATGAAATATATGATATGATTTAATCCAGTCATATATAGCCAATTGGTTTACATGAGTTAACCACTACTCTTGATTTTACAGGCTGAGCTGATCGAACCAGCAGTCAAGGGTACTTTAAACG
Source organism: Brassica oleracea var. oleracea (assembly GCF_000695525.1). NCBI lineage: Eukaryota > Viridiplantae > Streptophyta > Magnoliopsida > Brassicales > Brassicaceae > Brassica > Brassica oleracea. The sequence continues at coordinate 18,079,116 of NC_027749.1, read as the reverse complement.
TCCTAAAGACTTGTGTCAAAATGTCTTCTGTCAAAAGGGTCATCTTAACATCGTCCATGGCTGCCGTCATTGCTCATGCGTCCCCCACTGGACCAAACGGCGTAGTAGATGAAACCATGTTCTCTGATCCAAGTTTTTGTGAGCAGAGAAAGGTCTTTAAATAGTTTTATAACACATCAATAAGTTCATAAGAACTCGCATTATAATAATAATTATTTATTTATTTTCAGCAATGGTATGCACTCTCGAAGACTTTGGCCGAAGATGAAGCATGTAAGTTTGCCAAGGCCAATGAAATGGACTTAATCGTAATGAATCCAGGACTTGTAATTGGACCAATCTTGCAGCCAACTCTTAATTTCTCCGTAGACGTGGTTGTTGAACTTACAAAGGGTAAGGATCCTTTTATGAGCAAAAGTTATAGGTTTGTGGACGTGAGAGATGTTTCTTTAGCTCATATCAAGGCACTTGAGACTCCATCAGCCAATGGTAGATATATCATTGATGGTCCGGTCATTGCGACATTAAAAGACATTGAGAAAGTTTTGCGCGAGTTCGTTCCTGATTTGTGCATTGGTGATGATAAGTGAGTTTGCTTTGGTTTTAACTCTTACTCCATCAGTACAATTTTTTTTTTACATCTCAATAAGTACAATTATGTTTTAAAATTCTACAAATCAACAATTAATATTTTTTATTTTTTTATTTTAGGAACAATGAAGACATTGACCTTGATTTAGTGACATACAAGGTGTCTGTTGAGAAAGTGAGGAGTTTGGGAACTGAATTCATTCCTACAGAAACAAGCCTTAGAGACACTGTTTTCAGTCTGAAGGAGAAATGTCTTATGTGATTCTCTTTGTTGTTTTATTGTACTTATTATTGATTTCACTATTACAGTGACATGAATAAGTAATTTGTCTTAAAAATAAAGATATAAACAATCGTATTGCCCCAAAACTATGTTATTTACTTGTGTCTTGTGCCATCCCCAATCTTTTTAATCCGAACTTCTCAACACAAAACTGTATTTTAAAAAAGTATATATCAATATTTTTATTAATATTTTTAATAAATTAATTATTAAAATTAATATCAAATTTTCTAAAAGAAGAGACTTTAGTAAGTTTTCCAATTTTTCAAAATACCAATAAAATATTAATAAGTTGTTTGTACCCATATTTAAAAATTAATACTCCATTTAAATTTGGAAAACTTAGTGACAATCTTATTAGAGTTTCTGTTTTTGCTATTCTAATTTTTTGTGTCGTGATCTCTATCCGAATTTTAATTAATCTATTTTATATAATTCTTTTCTTGTATTTTTCGTGTTTATTACATTTTAGATCTTATTGGATGAAGGCACTTGTTTTGCTCTTATTTTAATTGAATAAATTGTTGAGGTGTCGTGAGCTCGAGGTTATCAAGTAACGTGGCAAATGCGAGTTTCGCCGTTCCCAAGGCAATGCAATACATTCTGTTTGAAGTTTCAACCCTCTCTTCTGGTTTCTTTTTCAAGATCCATACCATTTCAAACTTGTAAGAAAACTATTCGCAGCTGGGAGTCTAAAGTTGATGGGGATAATAAGCATTCAGACAGCGATGGATCTGATCGTCGCTGGTTTCTCTCTGATGATTGGATTTGGTATCTTTGCTATCATCGCCTCTGTCCTCTGCTCTGTCGTTTTCATCCACCATGTCAGAGAGGCTCCTTCTAACCCCTCCCTTTTAAGTTCTCGCCGGGGATAAACATACGTAAGAGATATTCCTTTTATACACCCTTCCTTCCATGCTTTTCCAGTTGTTAATACAATAAAAGAACTGCTCATGTAATTTAGTATTGTAATAGCTCTCTCTAGGCCTGGGCAAAATAACCAGAAGAACCGAACCGGAACCGAACCGAGATACCTGAAACCAGAACCGGACCAATACCCTCAAATATCCAAACGATTCCTATATTTTTATATCCGAAATAACCAAACCGAACCAGAACCGAACCGAGAACCGAACGGGTACCCGAATATATAAAAATATTAATTATATATACATATAACATCACTAAATATATATTTTTAATTTAAAATTCTATTAAAAGTATCTGAAAATAGTTGAGGATAACTAAATTATTATAAAGTATCCAAACTACCCGAAAGTATCTGAAACTATCCGGATAGTTTTATCCGAAATATCCAAAGTAATCCGAAATATCCAATTTTTTTTATCTAAATCATCCTAATTATTTGATATTTTACCTTAAATAACCGATATTTTATCCAAATTATCCGAATTACCCGAACAATCCGAACCCGAACCGGATCCAAATGAGAACCGAACTTTTTCCGGATATTTTCCGGTTCTTACATTTCCTATCCGAACCGAACCGAACCGAAAATAGATCAAGTACTAAATGGATCTTCTAGCCTCTATCCGAACTATCCGAAACCCGAAATACCCGAACCGAACCGAACCGATACCTGAAATGCCCAGGCCTAGCTCTCTCAAACAACTGCTGCATTCATTGCAAATTGTTCTTTTGTGAGTAATTATTTTTCATTGTCCTACAAGAATTAAAAGATTCGCAAATCAATAGTTATTGTATAATGAAAATTCACATACTTAATTAAAAATAATAATAGCAACGTTTGATTATTATTCTCTGCATTTCTTTTTCTTAACACTGATAACTTCCATTGAAAGTAATAAGCCAAACGGCCATGGTACAAAGGATAGCATTGGTGCTCAAACACCATGCGAAAGGCAAGCAAATTAAAAGACAACAAGCAACCCAATAGGGATAAAAAACGTTAAAAGCAACAGAGGAAATAGAGCGAGAACCCACAAGAAGGTCGTAACCTATAGTAGAGTGGGTACTAGTAGCATGATGAAGACAGAGTTTAGGCTTCTCCTGCTATCGCCTGATGGAGCCAAACAGGGCCTCCTGTTGCAACATTGGATTGGTAACGGTGTTCCGAGGTCACACTCACCGCAATTCGTGAAGCTATAGAGTTTCTGGCCGGGAGGGTATATTCTAATTTCCAAGCAGTCATTAACTGTAATTTTGCAATGATGGTGTTTGTGATTCGAGAGAATTCAGGAGCATATATGTTGGGGTCAAAAACGGTTACGACGAAGTTAACGTCCAAATCCCCGAAGAAGAAAAACGTAGAAAAATTACAAATATTTTTTCGAAATAGATACTTCTTTACGAAAAACCTTTGCGGAAGAAGCGCGAATCATCGGACAAGAGCTCGAGAAGGATCGTTACGCAGCGACCAAACGCGTGCTCCGCTCGGTCGCTACGTAGCGACCGAGCTCGAACCAAAGTTCGGTCGCTACGTAGCGGCCGAGCTCTTCCGGAACGTTGATACGACATCAGTCCATGCATTCTCGTCTACCCTTCGATGCTATCTCCCGAAGACCGTAGCGAACCCATTTCATGTTTCCCGCCATTCTAAGTCATCAATCAAACTTTACCGTAAAACCCGTAGAAATTTCGTTCTTTATCGAAAGAAGCCGTAATAAACGCTTCAAGTCAGAAGACGGCCCAATGGGACCTAAGACATGACTCGAGGCCCAACTTACGATTTCTTCACCAACAGCCCGTAAGCCGCATGACGGTTTACGCCTGGTTCGCAAGGAAAGATAAATGTCAAGTTTCCGCGGATAAATACGAAATTTTGAAGATAATTACGA
>NC_027749.1:18073077-18075170 GCF_000695525.1 Brassica oleracea var. oleracea | reverse complement strand
TAGAACTAGGAATCTCACGTGGCCAAGGCTTCTACCTTGTTGTAACGCTCATACGCGGATTCGGAATAAAACTCCTTTTGCTCTCTTTTACGATTTCTTATTTCTTTTCGTCTTTAATTGCGTGTTCTGATTGCTTGGCGTGTGATTTAACAGATATCCGGGACCTCTGGGAAATTAGGGTTTTCCTAACTTTCCTTATTTAAACAGAAATCGACAGTGTGAATTTCGGTTCCCACACTGAGTCCGTGAACCATCTCATGTGCCACAGTGATATTATCTGAGATGCGACGTCCAGATACGAAGGTGCCTTGTGTCTCTGAGATGATCTCTGGCATTACAGTTTTCAAACGATGGCACAAAATCTTCGACACAATTTTGTACTTAACAGAGCATAGACTGGTGGGTCTCATATCAGACATCCTTGTTGGTTTCTCGACCTTTGGCAGTAAGCAGAGCTGAGTATGGTTTCAACCGGCTGGTAACAGTGCAGAATAAAAGAAACTACGGACTTCTGCTACTACAGAGGGACCAACCACATGCCAGAATTTTTTGTAAAAGGTTCCTGTTAAGCCATCTTCCCCGGGGGCACTAGATCCCCTAACATTGAAAGCATCCACTCTGATTTCCTCCTCAGTAACTTCTTTCGTAAGCATCTCATTCATCTCCGTAGAAACTCTGCCCTCAAAGCCATCAAATAAGGACTCCAGATCGTGGGGGTTAGAGCTCATGAAAAGTTCCGTAAAGTACTCTGCAGCAAGATGTCCTTTAGCTCCTTCTGAGAAGAATGTCGTTCCATCATCGTCCTGAAGCATGAGAACTTTATTATGAATTCGACGCACTTTGACGCTGTTGTGGAAAAAAGTCGTATTCTTGTCTCCTTCTTTCAACCACAGCTCACGACTTTTTTGACGCCAAAACAGCTCTTTTTGTCGGTGAGCTTCAGCTAACTCAGCCTTAAGATTCTTCATAGTAAGGTGATCGGGAAAACGCTTAGCAATCTCAGCTTCCAGCTTGATGGACACACGTTCAACGTTGCTGCGGGCATTAAGGTTGGGACCTCGTTTCCATCTAGCTAGTTCCCTCCTGGAGCTAGCAATGCGGTCCATTATGTGGGTTTCTCCAGTCAGGTTTGCCATGTTCCAACCTCTTATGACAGCTTCTTCAAAACCCTCCTTCCCAATCATTCTCTGATCAAAATAGAACCTTCCACAGCCGCGATCCTCCCCTTCCAGAGCAAATCTGACCTTAATAGGTATGTGGTCTGAAGCATACATGCGCATATACTCTGTGTTAGCTTTTGGAAATAATTTAAACCACCCATCATTCCCAAAGCTTCTATCAAGTCGGCATTGGACCCAGACTTTGTCTTTCTGACCCACACCATTGGTCTTTTCCCTCCAGCCCGCCCAGGAAAGTGAGTTACCTGAACTTCTCACTTCTAAAACTTTGCAAGAGAGAGCAAAGTTACGAAAGTCCCAGAAAGTAGCCTCCGGTCTTGTTGCACCACCTTCCTTCTCAGCATTACTCATCAGTTCGTTAAAATCACCAAGAAGTAACCAAGGATCGTTCCTCGTGATCCCAATGGACATCCAGCTGTCCCACACCAACTTTCGCTTCTCTCTGATCGGGTCTCCATATACGCAAGGGACATAGAAAGACAACAATCCCACCTTTACTCTAGCGTCGATAATCCTGCTACTACTTGATAGGATTTCGACCTCATAACAATTCTTCCATAGTAGAGCCAAACCACCACTACGTCCCACTGGTTCCACTGTCACCATCTTATCATAACCCAACTCCAGACGAAGATCATCCATAAACTTAAATTTTTGTTTCGTTTCCATCAAAAACAAAAGGTCAGGGAAATATTTTCTCCGAATATTCCTCAACCGTTGAACTCTCTCCGGGCTACCAGCCCCTTGACATTTCCAGCTCCAGATGCTCATTGGGGAGGCAGCGGCTTCAGACTGGAAGCCACCGTAGGTTCTGAAAGTTTTTTGTTTCTGTTCTCTGTAGAAGGTAAGGATGAGATAGCCTTCCGTTTTGAGCTTGACATCAGCTCGGGTTCGTCTGGAGAAACTTGGGGGGGG
>NC_027749.1:18066637-18072884 GCF_000695525.1 Brassica oleracea var. oleracea | reverse complement strand
GGGGGGCAGTCAATTTCAGAGGTTTGCCTGCAGCCCTTCGCTTCCAGGAGTGTGGACGTCTCCTTTGTGACATGGTTACTCCAACATTTCCGGTGACACTCCCTTCCGTAGAAGGGCCAAGCTGAAAACCCGAGGGGTTAATGGGAGAAGAGTAAGCAGAGAGCATCGAGCCAGAGGACCCCGATACTTCCTCATTCGTATCACCTATGTATGTTGCTGGAGCAGCAATTTGGAGGGTTTTGTTGCAATGATGTGCTTCTAGCAGCTCAGTGTATGAGAGAGCATGTCCCTTGCCCTTATCAAGTTCTTTTGTGATGCGGGTGAGGTGGACAGATGAAGAAGCTAGATTCTCTTCAATTCCTTGTTTGACACGTTCGATCCTGGCCATACGCTCAGTCGGGTCAGCATGGGATATATAAAGCATCGCCATCTTACGGTCTTCACCAGAAAGCTCTGGGAACATCACTGGGAAACCAGGAGGTCCACTCAACGGGTCCGATGCAATTGGACCCCTCTGTTCCATCCTCGGAGCCTCTACTACTTTCTGCACTCCGTTGGGCCCCTTTTGTATAAAAGGACATTTGATTTTCTCATGAGTTAAGCGAAGATAGTGAAAGCAGCGCTTGTGGATCTTCTCATACTCAAATTCAATGGTCACTGTCCCTCCTTTGACAGTGAGCTTTCGTGCAGCTTTCGTTGGGTTCTTTGTATCAAACTAGACTAGCGCCCTTATGTAATCCGTTGTATGGGATACCTTAGGGTCATAGGCCACCTTCTCTACTTTCCCCACCACAGATGCGAGCTTGTGCATAGTCTCAACCGTGAAGAAATTAACCGGTATGTGCTTGATATGAATCCAGAGAAACATAGACTGCAAGAAATCCTCAGGTGGGTTTGCTATCCAACGCTCCAAAACCATCGCCCAGTGATTATAAGACCATGGCTTATCATTCAACACCGTAACCAGATCTTCTTCTCGTTGGAAAGTGAACTGGAACCTATCCCGCGACAGAGCTATTCCACGGACTCGTCCATACACCCTCCACGCCGTCGGCATGTACTCTATCATCTTTTCTATCGATTGGCAGTCATGGTTCAGTAATCTTCCCAGTAAGCTTGTCTCGTTTTCATCAAAAGCTCAGTATCTTGGGCTATCAGGTAGGGTCAAAGGCTCCTCCTCATCCAAGGACATAGCCTGAATAGTTTTCTGCAAAAGATCAGCCATTTCTTCATGAAAGTTGGAAATTCTGGTGCCGGTAGATAACTGGAGTTGCGAAACTTTTGGTAATAGGTCGAGAGTAATTAAGGCGAATGTGCCTCTAATACCACAAAATTCGGCCATAATTTTCTGAGAAATCATGCTAAAAGGAAAAGCTTGGGGAGGTGGGAATTGAGAAAGGTAATTTTCTGGAAATTTTAAGGAAACTAGAATCAGAGGAAAAGGGAAAAAGGGTAACGAAATAATGGCAATTTGAGACTTCCCAAAAAAAGAGACCGTCACTAAGGCCGGTAATTGGAGATCCACTCTAAGCGAGGGAAGGAGAAGTTTTTTAAAAAAAGGAAATAACCGGCCCCTTGGGCTTCACCGGAAATCGCCTATAGGGAACAATCTATGAAATACAATATAGAGACCTTATTTTAAGGAGAGTGCAAAAACACTGATTATGGGGATGAAGATGAAGCATGTAAGTTTGCCAATGCCAATGAAATGGACTTAATCGTAATGAATCCAGGAATTGTAATAGGACCAATCTTGCAGCCAACTCTTAATTTCTCTGTAGGCGTGGTTGTTGAACTAACAAAGGGTAAGGATCCTTTTATGAGCAAAAGTTATAGGTTTGCGGACGTGAGAGATGTTTCTTTAGCTCATATCAAGGCACTTGAGACTCCATCAGCCAATGGTAGATATATCATTGATGGTCCGGTCATTGCGACATTAAAAGACATTGAGAAAGTTTTGCGCGAGTTCGTTCCTTATTTGTGCATTGGTGATGATAAGTGAGTTTGCTTTGCTTTTAACTCTTACTCAATAAGTACAATTTTTTTTTTGAACATCTCAATAAGTACAATTATGTTTTAAAATTCTACAAATCAACAATTAATATTTTTTATTTTTTTATTTTAGGAACAATGAAGACATTGACCTTGATTTAGTGACATACAAGGTGTCTGTTGAGAAAGTGAGGAGTTTGGGAACTGAATTCATTCCTACAGAAACAAGCCTTAGAGACACTGTTTTCAGTCTGAAGGAGAAATGTCTTATGTGATTCTCTTTGTTGTTTTATTGTACTTATTATTGATTTCACTATTACAGTGACATGAATAAGTAATTTGTCTTAAAAATAAAGATATAAACAATCGTATTGCCCCAAAACTATGTTATTTACTTGTGTCTTGTGCCATCCCCAATCTTTTTAATCCGAACTTCTCAACACAAAACTGTATTTTAAAAAAGTATATATCAATATTTTTATTAATATTTTTAATAAATTAATTATTAAAATTAATATCAAATTTTCTAAAAGAAGAGACTTTAGTAAGTTTTCCAATTTTTCAAAATACCAATAAAATATTAATAAGTTGTTTGTACCCATATTTAAAAATTAATACTCCATTTAAATTTGGAAAACTTAGTGACAATCTTATTAGAGTTTCTGTTTTTGCTATTCTAATTTTTTGTGTCGTGATCTCTATCCGAATTTTAATTAATCTATTTTATATAATTCTTTTCTTGTATTTTTCGTGTTTATTACATTTTAGATCTTATTGGATGAAGGCACTTGTTTTGCTCTTATTTTAATTGAATAAATTGTTGAGGTGTCGTGAGCTCGAGGTTATCAAGTAACGTGGCAAATGCGAGTTTCGCCGTTCCCAAGGCAATGCAATACATTCTGTTTGAAGTTTCAACCCTCTCTTCTGGTTTCTTTTTCAAGATCCATACCATTTCAAACTTGTAAGAAAACTATTCGCAGCTGGGAGTCTAAAGTTGATGGGGATAATAAGCATTCAGACAGCGATGGATCTGATCGTCGCTGGTTTCTCTCTGATGATTGGATTTGGTATCTTTGCTATCATCGCCTCTGTCCTCTGCTCTGTCGTTTTCATCCACCATGTCAGAGAGGCTCCTTCTAACCCCTCCCTTTTAAGTTCTCGCCGGGGATAAACATACGTAAGAGATATTCCTTTTATACACCCTTCCTTCCATGCTTTTCCAGTTGTTAATACAATAAAAGAACTGCTTATGTAATTTAAGTATTGTAATAGCTCTCTCTAGGCCTAAGTTCAAAAAAAAAATAGTTCTCTCTAGGCCTGGACAAAATAACCGGAACCGAAGAACCGAACCGAAATACTCAAAATCGGAACCGGACCAATACCCTCAAATACCCGGACGGTTCCTATATTTTTATATCCGAAATAACCGAACTGAACCGGAACCGAACCGAAAACCGAACGGGTACCCGAATATATAAAAATATTAATTATATATACATATAACATCATTAAATATATATTTTTAATTTAAAATTCTATTAAAAGTATCTGAAAATAGTTGAGGATAACTAAATTATTATAAAGTATCCAAACTATCGGAAAGTATCTGAAACTATCTGGATAGTTTTATCTGAAATATCCAAAGTAGTCCAGAAAATCCAAATATTTTATCTAAATCATTCTAATTATTTGATATTTTACCCTAAATAACCGATATTGTATCCAAATTATTCGAACTACCCGAACTATCCGAACCCGAACCGGATCCAAATGAGAACCGAACTTTTTCGGATATTTTCCGGTTCCTACATTTACTATCCGAACTGAACCGAACCGAAAACAGATCAAGTACTAAATGGATCTTCTAGCCTCTATCTGAACTATCCGAAACCCGAAATACTCGAACCGAACCGACCGATACCCGAAATGCCTAGGCCTAGCTCTCTCAAACAACTGCTGCATTCATTGCAAATTGTTCTTTTGTGAGTATTATTTTTCATTGTCCTACAAGAATTAAAAGATTCGCAAATCAATAGTTATTGTATAATGAAAATTCACATACTTAATTAAAAATAATAATAGCAACGTTTGATTATTATTCTCTGCATTTTCAGAAAACCAGATTGAAAGGGGAGAAAAGAAGAAATTCGCACAGAAGCTTCTTCTCTAGTTCTGCTTGTACGAGAAATGCAGAACAAAAATTGTAATCCAAATTATAAATAAAAATTACAAATAAGTTTTTTTTCAACAATTACTAAGTTGGAACATCTCGAGAAATGTAACGTGTGATTTACGTAATTAAATAAATAAAACTTGATGAGTAAATTTTGTTTTCTACTAGTTTATTATTTCTTTCTGTTTACACGAGTAAACTATTCCACTGTGATAACAACATCTCAGTCTGATGAGATTTATTGAGATTAATTATGTTAATTATTACAAAACCAAACGACAAAAGACTAAAAACTTCATTAGCTAGTTAGATTGTGGTGTCATTGCAGCTTCTTGCACATCATAATTATTGTTGACGTTATTGTGTTTGAACGTCTCGGGGATGTTGTAATCAACAGTTGATGGTTGTTTTGCTGCGTTCTTGTTTACGAGAGATTCATACAGCCCTTTGTCTAAATGCAAATGGAGTGCATCGCATGATCCAGACCAGCAAGTCAGCGGTTTGCAGTACATGGTCTCTCTGAAACCAGTCCTGTCCCTGCTACCATTGTATCGAATTCTGCCGCGACCACCACGGCCAAAATTGACTCTGCTGCCACCGGCTCCTCTAATGCAGAGACCAGGAAGACAAAAGCCTCCATCGTAACCAAAGTGATTTCCAACAGACCATTTCTGAGAGTCTATGTCATGGGATCCAACTGCTAAGCTCAGCAAAAGAGATACTGAGAAGGAAAGACACATCCATTTGAGTTCTGCCATTTTGGCTTTCTGTGTTGATAGTTTGTAGGCTGAAAAGGATCAGTGGCTTTTATATAGACTTATCAATATGGTGTGTCATGCTTTTGTCATTAGCCAGTGAAAGGAGCCGAAAATCTGGGCAACGGAGCTTGTTTTGGAAGGAAACTAAGGATATTTGGCATACTGAATTGTCTTCAAATTTTTATATCTTATATTTATAAAATTTATAGTTATTAGTGTTCGAGACTCAATGAATTCCTTTGGTCTTGTTCACGAGAAAACACATATGTTGAATAGTGAGGAGAAGTTTGTTCATGTATCCAGTGTAGATCTATGTAAAATGGGCTTCATAACTCTTCTCTTATGATTATAGAATTCTCGAACATACAATAGTTTTTATTTAAAAAAAGAAATAAGGTTAGTCTTATTACTGATGCTGGAAAATAAAAAAATAGGGCGGGAGCAATTAAATAAACAAGAGTATAGCCATTCATATTGGTTCATCGATATAGGCTATGTTAGATTTTATTAACTGAGAGCTGAATGTTCGGATGCATTATGATTATATAAATGTTGTGACGGACATGAGAAGAAAGAGATTAACAGATGGATAAACAATAAAGAAAGACACAGAGATTTAACGTGGTTCACCCCAAACGGCTACGTCCATGGGCAAAGAGAGATTTTATTGATGAAGTAATTACAGAGATCTATCTACAAGAAGATCATATCTAGTTTCTCTACGGCTACTAACTAGGTTTAGAAGAGGCACAAGATATATATAGTTGTGTCCCAGAAAACCCTAGCACTAGTGGAGCTCAAAAGACTAAAGCCCAACAGATTCAAGGCATTATTCAACAAATCTCCACCTTGACTTGAATCCTGCATAATCAGATGTACCAAAATGCACTTCTTCGTGCTCAGAATCCAAATGTACCAGACTCTCTCTTTGCTCAGATGTTCCGTCGAACTCAGATGTCAGATGTCCCGTCGGACCAGATGCTCATCAGAGCCAAATGCCCTACTCATATGTCAGATGTCCCATCGGACCAGATGCTCCTCAGAACCAGATGCCCTCACTTGGACCAGATGCTCTCTTCGAGCCAGATGCCCCTCAGGGCCAAACGCCTATCAGGGCCAGATTTAACAGCTTGAGATGTTTAGCAAATCAAGACAATGCTTGAACTTGCTATGAGGAACCGACTTAGTGAACATATACGCAGGATTATCAGTTGTTCCTACCTTCTTCACTTCAATCTTCTCATCTCTCAGAAAATGGTATCTTACATCGATATGCTTGGTTCTCTCATGATGAACCTGATCCTTGGCTAAGCAGATAGCACTT
>NC_027749.1:18064159-18064487 GCF_000695525.1 Brassica oleracea var. oleracea | reverse complement strand
TTGCCTTTTCCAAAGTTCTTTCCACCACCTACAAACAACCCAGAAGCTTGATCGTCTGTACCAGAACCAGATGCCTTGTGTCGCAACTCCCTGCTATGAAGTGCTGACTTGACTTCCTCCAAACTCACTGTATCCTTACTCTCTATGAATGACTGAATAAAGTTCTCATAGGAGTTTGGTAGTGATGCCAACAAAATCAGTGATGCATCCTCATCTTCCACCTTAACATCAATATTCCTCAGATCCAACAAGATGGAATTTAGACTGTCAAGATGATCTTGGAGTTGTGTACCTTCTTGCATCCTCAGAGCGAAAAGACGTTGTTTCA
>NC_027749.1:18023231-18063923 GCF_000695525.1 Brassica oleracea var. oleracea | reverse complement strand
AAAGAAAGACACAGAGATTTAACGTGGTTCACCCCTAACGGCTACGTCCACGGGCAAAGAGAGATTTTATTGATGGAGGAATTACAGAGATCTGTCTACAAGAAGATCAGATATTGTTTCTCTACGGCTGCTAACTAGGTTTAGAGGAGGCACAAGATATATATAGTTGTGTCCCAAAAAACCGTAGCACTAGTGGGCCTCAAAAGACTAAGGTCCAACAGATTCAAGGCATTATTCAACAATAAACACAAGATATATACGAATATCTCGATTCAACAAACTTAAAGCTAATATTCGCAGATCTATAGTAAAAATGATTAAACTAGTTCAACTGAAAATCACGGCCTAGTTAGGGGCTGATCGTTTCAATTTTTATTAATTGTCTAAAACATAATTATTTTAAAATATGCTTTTGGCGGAAAACATAATTTTGTGGTTTTAGCGAAAAATACATATTCACGATTTAACTCGAGAAATTTGATTTTGCGATTTTAACGAAAAAGTTATTTTGTGGTTTTGTTGGAAAATGAATTTTGCAGTTTTGGCGGGAAAATACGGGGTTGTGGTTTTTTGCATGAAAACATGTTTTTACGGTTTTTCCAAGAAAATGTGTTTTTGCGATTTTGGTGGAAAAAATATTTTTTTTTTGCGATTTTGGCAGGAAAGTGCGGTTTTGCGAATGGCGGAAAAATGCATTTTAACGGTTTTGGCGGGATAATACATTTTTGTGGGTTTAGCGGAAAAGTGCATTTTGCGGTTTTGGCAGAAAATGCGTTTTGAGATTTTAGTGAAAAATGTGTTTTTCGATTTTGGCAGAAGATATGTTTTTGTGGTTTTGCCAGAAAAGTGTATTTTTCGGTTTTGGCGGGAAATGCTTTTTTGCGATTTTTAGCGTAAAATGTGTTTTTGCGATTTTGGCAAAAAATATGTTTTTATGGTTTGGCGGAAAAATATGTTTTGATAGAAAAATGTATTTTTGTGATTTTACCAAAAAAAATGCGTTTTTATGATGTTGGCATAAAATATGTTTTTGTGGTTTTGACGAAAAATGTATTTTTGTATGTTTTGACGAAAATGTGTATTTTACGATTTTGATGGAATACTATAAATCTTTTGAACTTGGATACAAAATGGTATATTAGTCATTTATTATTGTGGACATGTTTATCTAAGTCCATGTACCAATTAAATTCATCTAAATGAACAATTTGAATGAGTCTTATTTTAGACTAAAGTTTTAAAATTCATCTGGATTGATGATTTGGATGATATCCATTTTAACACCAAATAAACACAATTCTCATCTCTATCCATCATCTGGACAAACGAACATGCCGTCAGTGAAACTCCGGCTACTGCAAGGGAATAATATCAGATCAAAAGCATATCAACAGTTAATTTTAGTTTTTTCATGTTATTTTTCCACCCAATGCGGTATGTCACTGAAGCTCTTCTTAATGATCCTTGAATGTCATTTTCGATTACGAATGGAACGTGTGCATAGGCCATGTGTTTAGCAGAAATGCTTGGTTCTTGGCCTTTGCTCGTTTTGTTATACCGTCTTCCTCAAATTGAAATTGGTAGACCAGGTCCAACGTGTTGTGCATTTACTGAGTCATATTCTCTCACAATTTTGTGGGTCATAGAATTAGATTGGACGACCCTTATTTCATTATCATCTACCTGTTCATTGCTTCTGCACGTGCATGGTGGATTTGAGATTACAACGTCGAAAGTGACCTGAGAATCACATCTACGTGAAGGCGGTCCTCTCCTAGCAAGCTGCCAGCTAAAATCTTTGTTGTTTTCTGCTCCCAGTTCAATCTCCCTCAATAAGTTAAAATATTTTCAGTCATTTTCGTAGACTAACTGTATACTGATACATGTTACCAACTTTGACTTTCCATGATGTACTACGTTATCTCAAGTTATTGATCTTTTGGCTCTCAGTTAAATCTATGATGTAGTAATTCTTCATCATCATTTTTCTTGGAGATTCTTTCCCTGATAGATGCAATTTCTATTCATTGTTGTGAACAGGCAGAAGCTACATGGTTCTTACTGTGCTGAAAAGCTGGAGAAGAATATCACAAACAGTTTTCATTTTGTCTAACTTTTTTCCTGATGTGAAATAGTATTATATGAATTTTTGGTTATGAAAAGTTTTATAAAAGTAGATAATGACATATCTTGAATGATTGAAATTTGCTCTTAAAAAAAAGAATCATGTGAAGGCATTGAAAGCAGCAACTCTCTGATAACAGGCAAAGCTATGGTGTATTAGCTAACTTTGGGGCCACAACTATTGAACAAAATGGTAAAAACCTTAGAAACTCCTGTTTTGTCATCAAACTCTTTGTTTTATCCGAAACTCAATCTTTTGGATCTGAATCTGTTTGAATGATGAGTAATGTGTATACATAATTTTCTTTTCAATGGCTACTGATTCTTGAATTGTTCTCGTTAGTGTTAAAACGGAGTATGTGCAGAAAAAGTAGATATTATTAGCATAGCTCCAAGGCAAATAAAGTTACAGGAACGGGATTTGCTTTAAGCCAAAAACATAATCCTGTTATAGAAAACAAGGCTATTACACATAAATTTCAAATGAAGGTAACAATTACATGGTCTAGATTGTTATATCCCTTGAGCCAAAGAGAATATTGGATATAGCAATAGAAGTTTAAAACCAGTATTTAGAGTCTTATTTGTTTTTTCTCACCTTGCCTTTACTTTGAACACGACTAGCTGCAATGGTTCTTGTTCTACCGTTGAACTCAGATTCTTCTTCTTGGTCGGTGGATTTTTCACGAGCTTTATTCTTTGTGTGATGATTGACTTGTTTGGCATTACTCTTCTTTGCAGCTGCATGATTCTTTGTCTTCCTTGGAAGCTGAGTGCTAGGCCATGAAGATGCATCAGAAGTCATCGAGTCATCGCTCCCATTTTCACTACTATCATCATCGACATCTTTTACACAGAAATGATTACCATCATCATCATATTCTTCATAGACAAATTCAGAGTGATGGTTTCCATGGATGGTGTCTTCTATGTACATAGTCCATCCTGATTCACAACTACTCTTCTCCTCAGCAACTCCTTCATGGATTCTTGGAGACTCCATAGCCAACATAAAAAGTTAAACTTAGCTTCTTCTTTTTTTTTATAAAACTTACGTACCTCAGCCTGTTTCAATCTCTTTACCCTCTGGTATAACCCTTGTGTCTCTTGCTGTCTTTAGCTTTGCATTTAATCATCAATAAATAATGTTTTGCGTATGATTTTTTTCCCTTTCTTGTGTTTCAGAATCAAGAAAAGCTGGAGCCTATTGAATCACTCATATAATTGAATACGAGGAGTGAGTATCACCACATGGCAATTCTAACACCATTGTTTTCTCTCAATTGAAGAACTACAAGACAAGCCATTTTAAGATCCCCTAGACTATATTTGCGAAGTGATTTTGCCACATGTCCTCTCTACAATCAATTTTACAAAAAAAATATGACATGGCTACTGAAATTGATGACATGGCTTCCGGAAAAATATGACATGTATAATTTCATTTAATGTTGATTTATATTTTTGGCAAATTTATTAGAATATGGTAATAATTCATATATTACATTTAATATTGATATTTCTTTTTGGTAAACTTTTTTAAAATATGGTAATAGCTCATACATCATCTATAAAATAAATATATTCATATATATCATTTCAAATTTTGAAATATTATTATTTTTGTATAATTATACAATTTGTATTACTAAAGCTTTCAAAAATTTATACAATTTTTAAAAAATTTAAATATCTAATCGTAAGATCATTAGTTTTTTATATACAAATTTTATAAATATTGTTTATGCTAAATTTTTGATAATTATACAATGTTATATCATTTTTATTAGTTTTATACAAATTGATTTAATATATATCAAATTTATATTAAATATTAGTAATAAAATAGTAAAATCTATAATATTTAATAAAATTTATTTTTAAATATAAATTAGATTTAAAAAATTTCTTACTGGTGAAGGAAAACACCTAGTATATATATATATACACGAAGGAGAAAGGTTAGTAAGCGAGTTCTTGAAATAAAAAATGGTACACTTTCTATAAAAATTTAATTCGCTTTACAACTTTTATTTATAGAGATATCTATCGGGAATCGAATCGTATAGTTCCCAAAACACGTTTCGAACCTACACTGACCGTAGATGAGATAGAAAACATCAATTCCCACCAAACCAGAGTAATTTGTTCTGAGCTCTCTCATTAAGTATTGTGTAAGAATGCTCATTGGTTAACACTCGCCTTTTTTTGTCTCTTATGTTCTTTTTATTGCTGATAACCACATGATAAGATAGACATACATTTACTAGTTTTTACTCCTCTCTCTCTCTCTTTGGTTAATTCACTGAGCTGCAATCTATCCCACAATAAAAAAAAATTCAGCTTTTTGAGGTGGAAATAAGATGAGAGCCACTCAACAATTACAAGAAGGAATATGGAACTCATTTTCTTAATTAGGCTGGGAGCTGTTCCTCTTCCTCATTCCTTTAATACTCGTCTTCCTTCTCACTTCTCAGTCCTGTCTTGGTCATAAAAAGTGTTGCAGCCTTTTGGCTCTCCAGTCTCCTCTCTCTCCCAAAGTAGAGAGAGTTGTTTTCTTTTGCATTCAAGGTAAGGTAACAGGATTTATTGATTGTCATTTAAAACCTTTTATTCTTAAAGTAAAAGAAAAACCAGAGATAGTAAATTAGTTTCAATTTCTTGTTTATGTGATGGGTTGGCGTTCACTTTTTACACTCATTTGGAATTCTTTTTATATAATTAAAAGAACACTGAGTTACAACTAAGCAAAATCAAGTGGGAGAAAGCATATATAACATTAAAAACGGGTATGGAGGTAGGGTGTTGTAGTAAGAATTTGACCTTTCTTTTTAAGCATTGAAGTAATTAAATTTTGGACTTTATGAAAATTTGAATCCTGATGGTACATATAATAATACGCATTGTGGGTCTCACAAGTGGAGATTTATTAGGATTCATTAGAATTGTACACATCGTTAATGCATCCAAGCTTGTTCTTTCTGGGAGACTCATTTGTATTTTCTCATGTGTGTCTTTGTACTATCTTTCATCCTAGACGTGCGAGTATTGTTTCTTTATATGAGATCATTATTTCATTAGTAATGGGATTAAGCTTACGGTACCTTTTGGCCAATCTCATATAATTTAGAAATATATAAAGAAAACTTATCGAATTTGATACTTACACTTAGGTGGTGAGTAGTTGAGAAAAAGAAAAAGGAGAATGTGGAGTGGCTTCTATATCGATGAGTTCTAGAATATCATTACCCACATATGTTGTTTCTACTAAATGATGAGTATATGAATT
Source organism: Brassica oleracea var. oleracea (assembly GCF_000695525.1). NCBI lineage: Eukaryota > Viridiplantae > Streptophyta > Magnoliopsida > Brassicales > Brassicaceae > Brassica > Brassica oleracea. The sequence continues at coordinate 18,058,510 of NC_027749.1, read as the reverse complement.
TCACAATACATGATGTTTTACATTGATGCACAAAGATTAAGAAATTTAATTTTTTTCTAAAAAGTGAGTATAAAAATATAATTTAAAAATCATTCAACCAATTATAAAAATGACGGCAAAATCTAACTGGTTACACAGTTTTCAATAAAATTAAAAATAATATAAAATATTAAAACATCATCTATTTTGAAACAACGAACATCTTCTAAAACATCATCTATTGTAAAATGAAGGGAGTATAATTCGGTAGCAGTATTTATTTTATATATGTCTTTTTTTTACTCGATATTGAAAAAGAAGAGGGGTTGGAAAGTATATGGGTCTCCCGGAGCATTTCAGAAGATGGAAGAAGGATTTATTTGCTTTCGTAGATAGGATTTACCAATGTGCAGTCTCCTGGTCATACAGATAGATACCTATCTACTGCAGGCAAACTCACCCTACTCCAGTCTGTCTTCTCAGCCATCCCCACTTTCCCGATGTCATGCTTCCAATTACCCATGAGCTTATGTAAAAAGATCCAATCAGTTATGATTCGCTTCTGGTGGGACTCAAATGATGGAAAGAAGAAGATGTTTTGGGTTTCTTGGGAGAAAATAACACAACCAAAAGGATCAGGGGGCTTGGGACTCAAGGATATACAATTATTTAATACGGCTTTGTTGGCAAAACTACCGTGGAGAATGTTAACCAACCATAACTGCTTGCTTTCAAGAGTTCTCATAGGGAAGTATTGCCAAAATGCCAGCCTTCTTCGGGTTGAAGCGTCTAAATCAATATCACACGGCTGGCGTGGAATCTTGGCAGTAAGAGATCTCCTCGTAGAACATCTGGGGAAGATCATTGGCAATGGCTCAATAACCAAAGTCTGGGGTGAATCTTGGATCTCTACCGGCTCCCCTCTTCTTTCTTTCGGTCATGTACAAGAAAAAAAATAAGATATGGTTGTAGCTGACTTGATCTTGAGAGGATTGGGGAAATGGAATACCCAAAGATCAGAGAACTCTTACCGGAAGTGCTAGATGATATCTTACGGATCAGACCGAGCATTACTGGGGCGCACACAGGACACATATGTTTGGTACCCAACCAGATCAGGCTCCTACTCAGCAAAGTCAGGCTATGCAGCTGGATATCACTCTATAGACCTCTACAACCGCTGGGTGGCTGTGACATCTATAAATTGGAACAAAACTGTGTGGACTGCTACTTGCTCACCAAAACACAAGCTCGTCATTTGAAAAATCCTACATGATGCAATACCAAAGGGTGACAATCTAATCAAGAGGGGTGTTACAATTAACTCCATTTGTTCTCACTGTGGAGGAACGAAAACTATCGATCACCTTTTCTTGCACTGCAGTTTCGCATCTCAGGTGTGGGATTTGGTTCCACTAAAAACTCCCTTCTGCTCTATCTCATGATCGACTTTCGCCTCTGCTCTAGAAGCTTCAACTCACTGGATCAACCTCCCACCGACCGGAGTTTCTGGAAGTATCTTCTTCTAGATCATATGGGCTCTTTCGACCACGTGTAACCAATTCCTGTTTGAATCACGACATACCACTCTGCAGATGGTAAATCGGATCTGAAAGCAATCTGCAGATGGTAAATCACAAAAGCAATCTCAAGCGCTCAGAAATGAACTTTGGCTCAATCGGATCAGAAAGATCCAACAAAGACTCAGATTGTCTCACCACTCTCGTTGAATCCGACACTCCCACCAAACACAACCGTTTGCAACACATATGCTGCTTGGAACCCAATCACAAAACAAACCGGACTTGGATGGATCTTCACAAACGATGAATCGCCCTCTCTCACGCCATTCATCTTGGCTACACCAAAATCTGGCTTCGTTCAGACTCACTTGTGCTCATCAGAGTCATCGTTTCGATCACAAAACCGAAGGATCTCCACGAAATTCTATCGGATATTGAAACTCCATCGTCGTTTTTCACATTCTGCTTTTTCTCTTTCACTCCAAGGAAGCAAAATGGGCCAGCAAATCTGGTTGCAAAACGCTAACGAATTTGCAAATCTGGACTCAATTAAAATCTGCCCTAGTCTTCTAATTTATAAAAACTTTGGTTGATCAAAAAATAAAAAAGATCTCTTTTTTTAATCATTTTAATTGAGTCCAGATTTGCAAATTCGTTAACGTTATTCGAGTTGAGAAATTCTTATTTATATATTTTGTGTTCTTTTAATTATATATACTACTTTCAAAAATATATTTTAGTGTTATAATAATAAAAAAAATCTTTTTCTCATTTATGTAGTAGAATTTAGAAAATCACAATAAATCTTTGTATCATTTATTTTCTTGTTTATTGTTGGGCCCAAATCCCGAAAGACAAGAAACAACCCAAATAAAGTCCAAAACAGAGTGGGCCCATTTGTCACTACTGATATCAAATTCGATCTTATCATCAGTCGATGGGGATACAACGCCGAGTCCATAGTAGAAAACGAGGTCGAAAAACCGCATGAAAATAAAAAGGTCAGAGTTAGAGGAATATTTTTCTAACTCATTAAAAGGAGATTTTTTTACATCTAGAGGCACTTTCTCACATTCAAATTACACTACAAGATACTTATCACTTGAGACACACTTTCTTTTGTCAAAAAGACTCTTATGACCCTAAAGTAAAGAGAGTCTCTTTCCTCTTCTTATTTCATTTTATTATTTTTCTTATTCTACTTTGTGTATTTATTTACTTTTATCTCAAGTTCTAAAATATATTAAACATAAATAATTGTCATAATAAACTATATATAAAATTCTCTATCTTTTAAGATCCATGTTCATATATATATTATATATATTAATGTGTAAACAAAATGTGGACGTGTACACGAAAGCGTGGATAACAGAATTATAAATTAGTTGTGGACATGAACATCTTAACAGAATTGTAAACTAGTGTGGACATGGACAATATTCATTCGATTACATTCATCACCTCGGGATCTAAATTCAATTCTAATCAAAATTACATCCATCCACATCATGACAAAGTGCAAATTCCTTAGATCAGAAATCTCTGACATGCAAGATCTATTACTCTCCGACAAAAGGTAAACGCTTCTTCGATTTTTCTCTCCGCTCATACTCACAATATCATCTCTTTCTCATCTTGATTGAAGTTTAACTGCAGATAATTTATCAATTGAGCTGAAGAAGCCAAGTGTTTGTATTGGAGATAACAGAGTCTGTGTCCACGTTTTATAGTATAATTTTAGTAACATGAGTCCATGTCCACGTATTGTTGTATAGTTTTATGGAATCAAAACAGAGAGTTTGTCCACTTATCTACTATAAACACATTAACATCACATATCCACACATTACTCATCACTCATCCACACATCACCCGTCCACAAATCACCCAACCACACATCACTTGTCCACAAATCACCAATCCATTCCATTTAAGGCAAAATTGTCCACAATTTGTTGCTGGCCCACAACAAAGTGTGTCACATGTAAGAAGTGTCTCTAGGTGTAATAGAAAGTAAAAAAGTGTCTCTTAGTGTAATCAACTCTTAAAAGGAACAAAACCAGAGATCTCAGAGTGGACAACAAACTAAAAAAAAAGGATGTCACGACAACAGCCAAATAAAAGAACAACTATAAAAGGAGAGGAGAAGGGAGAAAGAGGACACATGCATTCAATCCTAGACACATCATACACTCGACCTTGACCTCGATCTCGTTTCTCTCTATAGATTCTAGTCATTGTTTTCGTCTCATTCATTTTATACCTTCATTGTACTTGAATCATGTCTTATTAATAAATTCCATTTATGTCAACCGAAATCGTATTACATCGTTGTGTGATGAGAATATCGTTGTCCATATTATTTTCTATCTTAATCTTTACAAATAATAATGATCAAATACTTAGCATGGATTTTAGGATCACATTTATCACCTTTTTTGTGTGTTATCTAATCACATTCATTATAACACAATTAAGTATGATAAATGGATTTTATAGTATAAATTAGTAAATGTCATATTAATTGAAGGAAAAAATGGGTATGTCCCTTAGCACCAAACTTTTGCTTTACCTAGAATGCCTTCTTCTGTTAGGTATACTTCCCCATGGATTCATTTGTCTCTTACTCGTAAGCTTCCCAAGTGAAATTATTTTATATATTATTGTATTTTGTGCATATACTTTGGAAACTTCCCTCATTCAAATTGGACACTCCACTATACTTCTTACAGCCGTTTTAATGATTCGGTTGCTATCTTAGATAAGATGACAAAAAATCTCTGCTGTAACATCGTACCTTTCGTTTAGATTTCTCGGCCAATTTTGTTTTTCATCTGTATCATGGTATCCAGAAAGTGCAATAATTGAATATAGATTTTATTGGTTCAGAATTCTCTGCTCTTACTATATCTTTTAGTTCAGAGGATTTTGTAAAGTGTGTTCCTAACCTTCTAACAGAAACTAATCATAGCTCTAGTAGTTGAGAATTAATATATATAAGCTTAGAGATGTCAGACGGGTCAGTCCGCCCATCCCGTTGAGGTCTTAATTTTTTCCTATAGGTTCCGCGGGCCGGCCCGCCGCGGGTTGCGGTTTACATACATATGTCCAAACCCACACCATATGATTTGGCAGTTTTTGCGGGCCAACCTGCGGGTTGGTTTAGCTTCAAACCAAAGTACAATGCATACACTTAAAATAATGCAAAACTTTATTATTCCATGAAACTGCATCGATTAAAGATGGCTTTACTATAGTTATAAACATGAGAAAGAATTTAAATATTAGATGTGATTTATTATAAAGTAGTAAAATGAACAAATTAATAACAAAAAGCTAAAAATATTCATTTGTTTATTGAAATTTTATATATTTTAATGTTTTAAATGAGAATTGTAAATGGTACGAATGTATTTTTTATTATATTTAAGTTTTATGAATGAATTATTTTGTATACCGTTCATGTTTATGATTTTACTAAATATAATATGTACATGGTATTATAATTTATATTTAAGATATAAAATAATAAAATATAGATAACCATATGTATATGTAAATAGTTTTTATAGTATTTTTTTATCCTGCAAATAAAACTTCTATGCAAACTACTTATGCTTTATATCTACAAAGTTTATCTACTTTGACAAAAAAAATTTAAAATATATACTATTTCTTTTAATTAATTATATTATTCATTTTGAATAATATCATATATATTATTTACCAACTAATTGTTTAAGTCTAAAATCACTATTAGAAGAAATGATGACATAATTTATTTTAAAAATGTGATATATCTATTGATCATTATAGTACAACAATAAAAAATATGTATTTTAAAATCTATATTTCAGAAAACAATTTAAGTCATGTGGTTGCCGGAGTAACGTGGTGGAGAGAAATACTTCTCAAACATTAAATTATGTCATGTGGGAACCAATGAAGTGGCATGATTCATCGCCAGAACGGGCATGCAGTGTGCATGTGTGAAACTAGAATGTGGTAGCACGTATTGCAAGAGACCGACTGAGGTGGTGTGGTTGTGTGAATGTGGTGACGTTGATCATGTAGGACCACATGACGTTACGTAATCGTGTGAAGGTGTATAATTACGGATACCGCGTGAGGTGGTGAACTCTTACGCGACAACATGAGAGGTGCGGGGACCGTGTGAGGTGACGCGGTCTGATGTTGGCGTTGTTGGGATTTATCCTTATTACTTGTTGTTTGCTTTTACCTTACTAAATGTTCTAGGTAGAGTTAGTGTTATGTTATGTAGTAATTGATGGTAGACGATTTTGGAGTTCTTAGAACTTCTCTCGCTGAGCTTTTGTCGAAATGTTCACCCCTCGTTTTTCCCTTTTTCTTACAATTTCGGTTCATATTAATGGGTTTTTGTCAAAAGCATCTTAGAATACATGTTGTGTCCTCCCTTGTGGCTAGAGAAAAATATCGTGATCTTGCTGAAATAGTCAGGTATGTTAGGTTGGGGATGTCACATGAATACTTCCCAATCCTGCATTCTTTATCAATACCAAAGGATCTCAACACAAATTCCATTATCTAACTCGAGGAGGAAAAGTTTATTGCAAGAAGATGAGTAACTTTTGGCTAGTCCACATGACCCTTTTACTCTGGCAAACTATTTGTCTTCGATGGTAGACATTACGATAAATCAAAAGAGAACTTTCGTATATGAGGTGAAGATGACGAGAGTGTTCTTTGTTGGCACAACTTGTCTTCCCCGTACTCCTCCCTTGATGAAGAAATATTATGATAATGTAGTTTTAGACACTAATAGTTCATGATATATAACCTTGACTGTTTATTTTTTCTAAACCAACAGTTCCAAGAGCAATAACTTTATACCGTTGTTAGCACAACGCTTTGACCAACTGGGCTAATGGGCCTTTTGTTTATTCATTCACAAAGAATTGTTTTACCCCAATGAAAATAAAATTTGCGGTCCAATATGTATAGTAATATTACATGTTGACATTAAATGAATGAAAATTACACTACAGTATAATACTACAAGAGGAAATTATAAAACACAACTTTGAGGGAGAGAACGGAAGGAAGGAAGGAAGAATAAATGAAGACGAGAGTTTTGTAATTTTTGTTGGTATGATTTTGAGTTTATAGTCTATAGAAATTCACCACACACCAAACAAACTGACACATAATTATGCCTAATCGTTCGGATGTTAATATTTTACCGTCGGTTTAAACTGTATTTAAGACGTGTTCAAGACGAAGACGTCATCAAAATCTCCTACCACTTCTCACCAAAACCACCTAACTCAAGTTTCATCTTCCAACTAGTGCATGCATCCCTGCCATATATAAACTTGCTTTAAACCGGTTTAATACTGAAAATATTTTAAATATAAACAAGTTGACGACAATTTAATAAATTTAAGTTTTAGCAAATATGGTTGGACTCAAAAAGAAAACGACGTACGTAAGTTCAACGTTGCTAAAACATAAATTTATTAAATTGTCGTCAACTTGTTTATATTTAAAATATTCAGTATTTCTATCAATAAAATATTGTCAGTATTAAACGATGTCGTTATTATTTAAGGTTTTGGAGTTTCTTTTTCATTAAATCGGTATAATTCAAGATGACGCCAACGAGTGGATAATATTTCCCTCCTACTTCTTGATCTTTCTTCATTTGGGGAAGAAAACAAGGTGAAGAGAAGAACAATTAGCAAACGTTATTCATAAACAAAATATATAAATTATTGCCGAGGTTAAGAGTATTTCAAATATCGACCAGAAAATGAATTCATGTAACCTATTGCCTATTGGTGACCTACATATCTAACCAATTCATACGGTATTATTGTGGGCGGCTATAGTTACAAATTCATAACTATCTTTTATTCAGAAAGTTGGATTTACTATTGAACCATTTTGACCAGGATTTGTTACTTGTGTATCAGTGTTGCTGACGTGTTTTAACCGGCGATAAAAGAACATAAATTCGTTTATGAAATTATATAATTTCTCAGTTGAACAAAAATGGTCATTTTGATGGCAAAGAAAAAAATGAACAAATTACAAAACAACGAGGCTTCTTGAATTTTCTTTTCAAGAATCAGTTTTAATGAACATTGTTGCAACTCTTGCAAAGATACAAAAAAGAGAGATCTATCGTTTAAAACGTAAACATAATATATACGTGGATATATTACATTTTATAGTAATATACTATTGTTTTCTCAAAAAAAAAAAAAGGTGCTGTCTTATTATATAAAACTAGGTTCTTCAAAATTGTTAACTAATATGATCGCAACATATGTCATAAACTTTATAAGATTGTGACATGTGTCAAAAATATGATAGAGTTCTCTTTTATGTAGGATTTAAAAGATATTTAGAAAAGAAAAATTATTATTACAAAATATTTTTTATGGTTCTTTTAAAGATTTAAAAAAAAATTACTATTACATAGTCTTTACAGTTATAAAATCATTTAATAGTAGTTTTTTTTAATCTTAAACAAAAATAATAATTGTAAAAAGTGATTTGAAATTAACTTTTCTGTAAAAGAACATTATAAATAAGAAATTATTTAATAAAAATCATAAAGAAAAACTAACTATAAAATAAGTATTATTTCTTTTTTTTTATGCCTAAACAAAAGAAAATTGTAAAAGTACTCCTATTATTGTACGATAAATAATTAACTTTCCTTTTTAATAGATAATTGTATGTTAAAAATTATAAACCGAAAATATCTACAAATATTTCACCTTTTTATTAATTAGGTTTAAGCTTACTCATATTAATTTCACAAAACAAAATAGTATTTACAAGAAAAATATTGCCTGTGTATTTTCTTTTAATTTCTTGATACAACTCATCTTTCTATTATCCTTATTACATCTTATGATGCTAACATAATTTTTTTCAATTATGATGTTTTTGTCCTATATAAATATGTGTGAATACGATGGATATGTGTTTGTGCGTATAAGACAAAATATATAATAAATTAAACAGAAATTTTTATTAAAATAAATTAGTTGTATAATTATCTTTAAAAACGATTATAGTATCCTACAAATATCAGAAATTTTTTAATAAAAACATTAAAGAAAAATTAATTATAAAATAAGTAAGTTTCCATTTTTGAAAGTCTAAATAAAATGAAATTGTAAAAGTAATATTATTTTTATTATAAATAACTAACTTTCTTTTTAATAGATAATTTTGTGTTTAAAAAGATATAAACTAAAAATAGCTTCAAATATTTCACCCGATATGATTGTGACATGTGCCAATAAAGAAATTACATTGTTAATGTGTCAATAAAAACCTGCCATTGGAAATAAATTTTTTTTTCCAAAATCATAAATAAAAGAGATTTGTAAAATATTTTTTTCTTTTTTTAATCTTAACTAAATATTTTTTTTAAATCCTAAAAAAGAGAAATGTAAAAGTTTATTTAATAGTAATTTTCACTTTTAAAATTTAATGACAAACATGATACTAAAAATGATTTAATTAACAAATAAAAAACGTTAAAATATTAGTGATATTGAAAAAAATGAATTATGAAAATAGAAGCTTTTTAAAATAGTTAATATTAACTCGAAATAATTATTTTATAGTAATTTTATTTTCCTAAATCGTAGACAAAATAAAATTGTAAAAGATTATTTAATATTAATATCCTTTTCTAAAATTCTAAAAAAAATGTAAAATAATATTTGATAGTTTTTTTATTTTAAATAATCATAAACAAAAGATATTTGAATCATATTTTTAAGTCCTAACTAAAATAAAATTGTAAAAAGTTATTTGGTAATGTGTTTTAAGAGAGAGTTTGATGATGAATATGATACTAAATATTATTAAATTAACAAAATAAGTGTAAAAATAGTATTGATACAAATTGTTTTTTAAAAAATTTAAAATTACTTAATAGTAACTAGAAACAATTATTTGATAACAATTTATTTTTTTCTGAAATTCTAAATAGAAGATAATGGTAAAAGGTTATATGATAGTAATTTTCATTTTCTAAAAACCTAAACACAAAATGTAAAAGAGTATTTTATTTTTTAAAAATCTTAATATTTTTTAAAAAATTTATTTAACAGTAATTAAAAAAAATTGATGACAACTATGATGTTAAAACTATTTAATTAACAAAAATCAGAAATTAAGATGTTGTCATGATTGGTATTTATATGTGTTTGGTCATACAAAAATCAAACACATGTTTGATATATTTGGGCTTTTTGCAAAAGTATTATTATAAGTCGTCTAATAAGTCGTCCAGATGGAAGACTTTCCAGACGACTTAATTAAGTCGTCCGATAAGTCGTCCAGCTGGGAAGACTTTCCAGACGCCTTATTATAAGTCGTCTAATAAGTCGTCCAGATGGAAGACTTTCCAGACGACTTAATTAAGTCGTCCGATAAGTCGTCCAGCTGGGAAGACTTTCCAGACGCCTTATTATAAGTCGTCTAATAAGTCGTCCAGATGGAAGACTTTCCAGACGACTTAATTAAGTCGTCCGATAAGTCGTCCAGCTGGGAAGACTTTCCAGACGCCTTATTATAAGTCGTCTAATAAGTCGTCCAGATGGAAGACTTTCCAGACGACTTAATTAAGTCGTCCGATAAGTCGTCCAGCTGGGAAGACTTTCCAGACGCCTTATTATAAGTCGTCTAATAAGTCGTCCAGATGGAAGACTTTCCAGACGACTTAATTAAGTCGTCCGATAAGTCGTCCAGCTGGGAAGACTTTCCAGACGCCTTATTATAAGTCGTCTAATAAGTCGTCCAGATGGAAGACTTTCCAGACGACTTAATTAAGTCGTCCGATAAGTCGTCCAGCTGGGAAGACTTTCCAGACGCCTTATTATAAGTCGTCTAATAAGTCGTCCAGATGGAAGACTTTCCAGACGACTTAATTAAGTCGTCCGATAAGTCGTCCAGCTGGGAAGACTTTCCAGACGCCTTATTATAAGTCGTCTAATAAGTCGTCCAGATGGAAGACTTTCCAGACGACTTAATTAAGTCGTCCGATAAGTCGTCCAGCTGGGAAGACTTTCCAGACGCCTTATTATAAGTCGTCTAATAAGTCGTCCAGATGGAAGACTTTCCAGACGACTTAATTAAGTCGTCCGATAAGTCGTCCAGCTGGGAAGACTTTCCAGACGCCTTATTATAAGTCGTCTAATAAGTCGTCCAGATGGAAGACTTTCCAGACGACTTAATTAAGTCGTCCGATAAGTCGTCCAGCTGGGAAGACTTTCCAGACGCCTTATTATAAGTCGTCTAATAAGTCGTCCAGATGGAAGACTTTCCAGACGACTTAATTAAGTCGTCCGATAAGTCGTCCAGCTGGGAAGACTTTCCAGACGCCTTATTATAAGTCGTCTAATAAGTCGTCCAGATGGAAGACTTTCCAGACGACTTAATTAAGTCGTCCGATAAGTCGTCCAGCTGGGAAGACTTTCCAGACGCCTTATTATAAGTCGTCTAATAAGTCGTCCAGATGGAAGACTTTCCAGACGACTTAATTAAGTCGTCCGATAAGTCGTCCAGCTGGGAAGACTTTCCAGACGCCTTATTATAAGTCGTCTAATAAGTCGTCCAGATGGAAGACTTTCCAGACGACTTAATTAAGTCGTCCGATAAGTCGTCCAGCTGGGAAGACTTTCCAGACGCCTTATTATAAGTCGTCTAATAAGTCGTCCAGATGGAAGACTTTCCAGACGACTTAATTAAGTCGTCCGATAAGTCGTCCAGCTGGGAAGACTTTCCAGACGCCTTATTATAAGTCGTCTAATAAGTCGTCCAGATGGAAGACTTTCCAGACGACTTAATTAAGTCGTCCGATAAGTCGTCCAGCTGGGAAGACTTTCCAGACGCCTTATTATAAGTCGTCTAATAAGTCGTCCAGATGGAAGACTTTCCAGACGACTTAATTAAGTCGTCCGATAAGTCGTCCAGCTGGGAAGACTTTCCAGACGCCTTATTATAAGTCGTCTAATAAGTCGTCCAGATGGAAGACTTTCCAGACGACTTAATTAAGTCGTCCGATAAGTCGTCCAGCTGGGAAGACTTTCCAGACGCCTTATTATAAGTCGTCTAATAAGTCGTCCAGATGGAAGACTTTCCAGACGACTTAATTAAGTCGTCCGATAAGTCGTCCAGCTGGGAAGACTTTCCAGACGCCTTATTATAAGTCGTCTAATAAGTCGTCCAGATGGAAGACTTTCCAGACGACTTAATTAAGTCGTCCGATAAGTCGTCCAGCTGGGAAGACTTTCCAGACGCCTTATTATAAGTCGTCTAATAAGTCGTCCAGATGGAAGACTTTCCAGACGACTTAATTAAGTCGTCCGATAAGTCGTCCAGCTGGGAAGACTTTCCAGACGCCTTATTATAAGTCGTCTAATAAGTCGTCCAGATGGAAGACTTTCCAGACGACTTAATTAAGTCGTCCGATAAGTCGTCCAGCTGGGAAGACTTTCCAGACGCCTTATTATAAGTCGTCTAATAAGTCGTCCAGATGGAAGACTTTCCAGACGACTTAATTAAGTCGTCCGATAAGTCGTCCAGCTGGGAAGACTTTCCAGACGCCTTATTATAAGTCGTCTAATAAGTCGTCCAGATGGAAGACTTTCCAGACGACTTAATTAAGTCGTCCGATAAGTCGTCCAGCTGGGAAGACTTTCCAGACGCCTTATTATAAGTCGTCTAATAAGTCGTCCAGATGGAAGACTTTCCAGACGACTTAATTAAGTCGTCCGATAAGTCGTCCAGCTGGGAAGACTTTCCAGACGCCTTATTATAAGTCGTCTAATAAGTCGTCCAGATGGAAGACTTTCCAGACGACTTAATTAAGTCGTCCGATAAGTCGTCCAGCTGGGAAGACTTTCCAGACGCCTTATTATAAGTCGTCTAATAAGTCGTCCAGATGGAAGACTTTCCAGACGACTTAATTAAGTCGTCCGATAAGTCGTCCAGCTGGGAAGACTTTCCAGACGCCTTATTATAAGTCGTCTAATAAGTCGTCCAGATGGAAGACTTTCCAGACGACTTAATTAAGTCGTCCGATAAGTCGTCCAGCTGGGAAGACTTTCCAGACGCCTTATTATAAGTCGTCTAATAAGTCGTCCAGATGGAAGACTTTCCAGACGACTTAATTAAGTCGTCCGATAAGTCGTCCAGCTGGGAAGACTTTCCAGACGCCTTATTATAAGTCGTCTAATAAGTCGTCCAGATGGAAGACTTTCCAGACGACTTAATTAAGTCGTCCGATAAGTCGTCCAGCTGGGAAGACTTTCCAGACGCCTTATTATAAGTCGTCTAATAAGTCGTCCAGATGGAAGACTTTCCAGACGACTTAATTAAGTCGTCCGATAAGTCGTCCAGCTGGGAAGACTTTCCAGACGCCTTATTATAAGTCGTCTAATAAGTCGTCCAGATGGAAGACTTTCCAGACGACTTAATTAAGTCGTCCGATAAGTCGTCCAGCTGGGAAGACTTTCCAGACGCCTTATTATAAGTCGTCTAATAAGTCGTCCAGATGGAAGACTTTCCAGACGACTTAATTAAGTCGTCCGATAAGTCGTCCAGCTGGGAAGACTTTCCAGACGCCTTATTATAAGTCGTCTAATAAGTCGTCCAGATGGAAGACTTTCCAGACGACTTAATTAAGTCGTCCGATAAGTCGTCCAGCTGGGAAGACTTTCCAGACGCCTTATTATAAGTCGTCTAATAAGTCGTCCAGATGGAAGACTTTCCAGACGACTTAATTAAGTCGTCCGATAAGTCGTCCAGCTGGGAAGACTTTCCAGACGCCTTATTATAAGTCGTCTAATAAGTCGTCCAGATGGAAGACTTTCCAGACGACTTAATTAAGTCGTCCGATAAGTCGTCCAGCTGGGAAGACTTTCCAGACGCCTTATTATAAGTCGTCTAATAAGTCGTCCAGATGGAAGACTTTCCAGACGACTTAATTAAGTCGTCCGATAAGTCGTCCAGCTGGGAAGACTTTCCAGACGCCTTATTATAAGTCGTCTAATAAGTCGTCCAGATGGAAGACTTTCCAGACGACTTAATTAAGTCGTCCGATAAGTCGTCCAGCTGGGAAGACTTTCCAGACGCCTTATTATAAGTCGTCTAATAAGTCGTCCAGATGGAAGACTTTCCAGACGACTTAATTAAGTCGTCCGATAAGTCGTCCAGCTGGGAAGACTTTCCAGACGCCTTATTATAAGTCGTCTAATAAGTCGTCCAGATGGAAGACTTTCCAGACGACTTAATTAAGTCGTCCGATAAGTCGTCCAGCTGGGAAGACTTTCCAGACGCCTTATTATAAGTCGTCTAATAAGTCGTCCAGATGGAAGACTTTCCAGACGACTTAATTAAGTCGTCCGATAAGTCGTCCAGCTGGGAAGACTTTCCAGACGCCTTATTATAAGTCGTCTAATAAGTCGTCCAGATGGAAGACTTTCCAGACGACTTAATTAAGTCGTCCGATAAGTCGTCCAGCTGGGAAGACTTTCCAGACGCCTTATTATAAGTCGTCTAATAAGTCGTCCAGATGGAAGACTTTCCAGACGACTTAATTAAGTCGTCCGATAAGTCGTCCAGCTGGGAAGACTTTCCAGACGCCTTATTATAAGTCGTCTAATAAGTCGTCCAGATGGAAGACTTTCCAGACGACTTAATTAAGTCGTCCGATAAGTCGTCCAGCTGGGAAGACTTTCCAGACGCCTTATTATAAGTCGTCTAATAAGTCGTCCAGATGGAAGACTTTCCAGACGACTTAATTAAGTCGTCCGATAAGTCGTCCAGCTGGGAAGACTTTCCAGACGCCTTATTATAAGTCGTCTAATAAGTCGTCCAGATGGAAGACTTTCCAGACGACTTAATTAAGTCGTCCGATAAGTCGTCCAGCTGGGAAGACTTTCCAGACGCCTTATTATAAGTCGTCTAATAAGTCGTCCAGATGGAAGACTTTCCAGACGACTTATAATAAGTCGTCTGCGCAGTCTTTTGGATTGAAGTAAATACCTGACTCAAGATAGCAGCTTTCATTGATCTGCGGCCTCTGCTGCCCTCGTAAGCCAGTATCGGTGGAGACGGACTGTCTGCTCTGGGACCACCAATACTAGCACCCAATTCCGGCATAGCTGTGTACGTCTAGACCTGAAGAACTTGTATAAACCCATCCACGGTGTAACAGCCAGCAATTTCTTTGTTCCACAAAGAGTCCATCAGCACCTTAAACGCGACTCTCCCCCATGGATAATTCTCAAACCGTTCTAAATCCATCACTAGCCTTGCCAGAGTAGATCGTGTAGCGGTTGAAAACTTTCTCCCTTCAATGAATCCAGTGAAGATGGAGAGGTACGCGAGCCGCTTGCGATCTTCCCTGGACCAATCCCCGCATCTCTTCAGTGCTGCTATTATCTGATCAGTAGTTGGCCCAGCTTCCAGATGAACTCCCAGCATCCCCCAGAAAGAAACCATCTCTGGGGTAACGTCACATTTTGGTGTCTCAAGGTCCTCGATGTACTCGCAGTTTAGACCAGTGAGGTTTTCAAACTCTAACAGTGAAAACCTCAAAGGTTCTGGACCAACGAGAGACCACATCTCATACTTCTTCTTAATGTCCAGCTTGAAACTGAGCATGTAGTGAACCAGCCTTGAAGCCCAACCAAATCCCTGCTCCTTGAACTTGATGAAAACTCCCAAACTCGACTCCTTGAGCTCTTCAAATTCGTCATCAGTAAGAGCTTTCCTAAGAGCAGTATGCAACTTGCTGTTATCCGTATGATACGAAATGCTATTGTGGGCTTCTGGTTCTTCCCCTGATGTGTATAACCTACGGGGGAGTTCTGGAATATCCATCCTTTTTGTCTGCAAAATAATCAAAGACAACAATATAAGTCCAGACGACTTAGTAGACGACTTAAATTACTTACAAGTCTTCCAGTCGCAGAAGGAGTTGGAGTACTCGTCATTGCGGTTATAGATCTGAAAAAATAAACGTGAAACGGTGAGAATGAGTAAATTGATAGAGACAACGTTTTATGTTCATCTTTTCCTCGAGATTGATGACTTAGCGGCGTTAGGGTTTACAGAGAAACGGCGCTAAGGTTTACAGAGAAGAAGCGGCGGCGCTAGGGTTTAGAAGAAGCGGCGGCGCTAGTGTTTAGAACGTTGGTGACCACGGTGGCGAGGGCGACGGTTTGTTCGGAAATAGTGGAATCGGCGGCGCTAGGGTTTAGAGGAATCGGCGCGGCTAGGGTTAGAAGAAGCTGCGGCGACAACGGTGAGAATGAAGTGAGATAGATAGCCGATGTTGAGAACGATGGTTTGTTCGGAAATCGTGGGAATTCGAAATCGCCTTTGAGAGAGAACTGTTAGGGTTTCTGAATTTCGCGAAAAATGAAACAAAAAAAATAAAAATCAC
The DNA here is from genome assembly GCF_000695525.1 of Brassica oleracea var. oleracea. NCBI lineage: Eukaryota > Viridiplantae > Streptophyta > Magnoliopsida > Brassicales > Brassicaceae > Brassica > Brassica oleracea. Next base: position 18,042,541 of record NC_027749.1, on the reverse strand, counting down.
CTTATATATTGGGTAAATAATCCGGTTAGCTTTAAAATTACATTGGTAAACTTTAAGGTTTGGTCCGGTTTAGACGACTTATTCTGGCTGATAATGTACAACAGACGACTTAATATTTAGTCGTCTGTTTTCAGACGACAAAATATTAAGTCGTCCTAGACCCTAAAATGAACCCCTAAACTAAAATGACTAGATTAACTAACTAACCACGTTATAAAATCAAATTATACTTAAATAGTGTTTACTATACACAGAAATGAACACGGATAAGTAATTTTAAAAATTTTCAAAAACGGTTTTAATGCTTTCCAAAATCTAACCCTAAGAACACATACAATACTATAACATATGTTGATGAAACATAAACTAAAGAATATCATGACTCACTACTTTCACTCATCTATGCTGAAAACAATTGAAATTTGTTATATCTTAATTTATACCTCCTAAGACATATGTTAATTACATAATTCCCATTTTTCACTTATCAAAATATTTTTTACAAAATTTTTAAATTATGTTTAAGACTAACTGTCCAGACGACTTTCAGTTAAGTCGTCTGGACGACTTATTTTCAAGTCGTCTAAACAGACGACTTGCGAGGGGTAGAAACGTAAAAAAAATTCCGTTTTTTTGTTTGGTCACAAGGGGATAGTTGTAATTTCAATAGCCTTTTAGGTTACTTTTGCCTTTGACCCAAGTTGGGGTATTGTTTTGGTTTGACTCCAAGTTTTGAGTCACACTTGGCAATTCTCCCTATATATTTTCATTGTTGGTGATAAGAAATAGATTATTATTATTATCACCGTAAGTGATCTTTATATGCGTCTTGTCAAAAACAAATCAAGGTTCATCGTCATCTTATTTCATTTTTTTTTTTATTATGTAGTATATTTCTACTTCAGTTTTTAATTAAAATGTTATTATGGAAATATATCATTTAAAAATAATGAATTATGAAAATTATGAAACATTTGATAAGTTTAATAAAATATTAAATTAGTACATAAAAAGTGTATAATGTTGTCATTGACTCGACTGGTCTTATTTAACTTTTATTTTTTTTTCGTTCAAATTCTTACTTTGGGTTGAATTCGGTTTTAATTTATAGGTATGAGTTTTTTTCTACCCCTAAGTACAAAGTTGATAACAATTCACATATGCACAATGATTATAAAATACAAATATGCATTGTAACTTATGTGTAAAAACGAGTTCTTAATTATAAAATAAGTCTCACACAACATATGCAAAAACAATCCTAAAAGTATAATAAAATTATTTATTATTTTTATTTTCTTTAATAAATTAAAACATAAAAAAAAATAGTTGCAAAACACGGGTTCATATCTAGTTGTTCAAATAAACTTTGATCTCATTATCTTTGGGTTATAGGAAAACCCAACAACCATCTCACAGAATTAGTTGTATCTCATTTGACCAACTTCTCAAAACCCTTGTGGCACAAGAAAACTAAAACCCTACAATGCTGTCTTTTCTCAAACTTATATATCTCTTTGAAGTCCCACCCAATTTCTCCCACTCCTTACCTCTCACTAACATTTTAACATTTTCTGGAAAAAAAAGTTTAGCAAAATTCAAGAGAACAGGAGAAGTATGAAACTCCTCATTGTGATATGTATCGTCCATGCCATCTTTATTCCCTGCTTCTCTTTTGATGTATCAGGAAAGGATCTTCCTTTAACCCTAGATTATTACAAGTCAACTTGCCCGACGGTATTTGATGTCATCAGAAAAGAAATGGAATGCATAGTGAAGGAAGATCCAAGAAATGCAGCCATAATTATTCGTTTACACTTCCACGACTGCTTTGTCCAAGTAAGTACATAACACACCTTGATTGAGACATAAGAAAGCTTCCAGCCTCTTGCCATCCTCATTCATTCAATCTAATTGGGACACAAGGGTTTTGTTAGACTATTGATGAAACAAAGACAAGAGTCTAGCTGAAAGTTTAACTAAAAGCGGTTGTTTTATGTTAGGGATAGTTACTTAAGGGTTCATCTTGTATTGCAGGGATGCGATGGATCTGTGTTACTAGACGAAACAGAGTCACTGAAGGGAGAGAAGAAAGCTTCTCCCAACATAAACTCACTGAAAGGATACAAAATCATAGACAGGATCAAGAACATAATCGAATCCGAATGTCCTGGAGTTGTTTCGTGCGCTGATCTTCTCACAATTTCTGCTAGAGATGCTACAATCCTGGTACATATTAGTCACTAGTCATGGGTGGTTATAACAACCAACTTGTATATTTTATATAGGTAATTCTCTTAAATAGACCATTTTCAAGTTTTGATCACAAAAATAAAATACAAGGAGGAAAATGACTAAAATGTTTCATTTAATAGGTAAAAGGACCATAATATCCTAGATATAAAAAAATAAAAATAAAAAATAAATAAATTTTTTTTTATAGTTTTAGATTATATGTTTTCAAATTCGAACTTTTTTATAAAATTTTTTTTTTTATAAATTTTTTTTTTCGAAATTTTTTTTTTTTCAAATTTTCTTTTTGTAATTCGAAAATACTTTTAGAAACTATTTTTAAAAATTTTATTTTCAAATTTTAAATATTTATTTTTTATTTTATAAAATTTTAAATCTCAATTCCAAATCTCCACTCCTCAACTCTAAATCTTAAGGTTTGAATTAGTTAACCATAGGGGTATAAGTGTATATTTACCTCTTTAATGAAATATTTTGGTCATTTTGATCTTTAAGATCTATATTTGTTACATAAACTTTTTTAGTGTTATGTAGAGTACTTATGAGTTAAGAAATTGAAACAACATGTTTACTTTTGGTTTTGATTAAAGGTTGGTGGGCCTTACTGGGACGTTCCTGTGGGGAGAAAAGATTCAAAGACAGCAAGCTACGCGCTTGCCACAACGAATCTTCCAACTCCTGACGAGGGTTTAATCAGCATCATCGCTAAATTCTACTATCAGGGTCTCTCTGTTGAAGACATGGTCGCTCTTATCGGTAAGATCACTTCTCTAAACTAAATTAAACCGGGAAGTGATTTTAGTATTGTGATAGACCGGAATATGATATTATCGAACCAAAAAAAGAAAAAAGATATTATCAACCGATATAAACTCATAAAATTTGGACAACTCTTTTATTTTAATTTTATTTTTTTAATTTGAACAACTCTATTTAAGTAGGAGCTCACACGATAGGGATGGCACAATGTCGGAACTTCCGGTCGCGAATCTATGGAGATTTTAGGGTAACGACAGCACTAAACCCCGTATCAGCGACGTACCTGGCGAGACTCCAAGAGATTTGTCCGGAGAGCAGCGGAGAAGGTGACAAAAACGTGACAGCGATGGACAATGTGACGCCGAATCTATTCGACAACTCGATCTACCACACGCTCCTGAGAGGAGAAGGGTTACTGAGCTCTGACCAGGCGATGTACACGAGCATTTTCGGTATACAGACACGGCGGATAGTGAGCAAGTACGCGGAAGATCCGGTGGCTTTCTTCGAGCAATTCTCCAAATCGATGGTGAAGATGGGGAACATTTTGAACTCCAAGAGCTTGGTCGATGGAGAAGTTCGAAGAAACTGCAGATTCGTTAATACATGAAAACATCCATTTCACAAAACTATTTTCTCTGTGTTAAAAAAAAAAACAAAACTATTTTCTTACAATTTATTTATTTTAAAGGAAATTGGTTTTCCTTTTTCTCATCCTTTATACTTTTGTGTGTTTTGAAGTTTGAATATGAATTTATGGGATTAAAGAATTACAAAGAATGGTGGTTCACAGTATGTAAAAGGTTTAAACTATTTGTAATAGTGTATGTCAAACGACCTAGCTATTAGAGATTATGACAATTCTACAATTCTTATTCCCTTAAACAGCATATATAGGACCAGTGTTTTCATATTAAAAATGTGAATTTTACTTAATTTATGTGTTCCCAAAATTGTAGAGGTGAAAATAATCACGCAATGTGACTTACTTGATGTTGAAAGTTTTTATCATTCTACCAAAATCATCACATGGCTTTGAATACAAATGTTTTATTTGCAAAACTTGGACGAATCTATCACATAGTGGTATGATATTGGTATCAGCGACGGCTGTACAAGAGGAATGCAGAGACAGTTATGGTAGAGTGTGCCGCTACAGAAAAAGCAACTTGTTATGCTGCATTCAAAGAGCTTTAGGGAGAGGGCCACATATAGTTTTACTGCAACAACTTCAACATCACAACAATACTCTCCAGATAATGTTCAAAAAAAAAAGAAGAATAAAAACAATAATCTCAGAGAAAGAGATCTGTGAACAGACATTGAGTACATGCATGGATGGAAGCGCTAGCTCTAATGTCATAAAAGAGGAGAACATTAAAAAAATTGAGAGTGATGAAGATTTGCCTTTCCTTTCAGATGTTGAAGCTATGGTTTATAAACTCTAAAAAATCTGTGGAAATTATTGTCTTTTCTTGGTTGAATTTTACTGAAAATGTGTTTTTTTCTTTTAAACAATCAGATTCTTGACATGGACCTTAAACCCGTTGGTCAAGACCGGAACGAGTTGGAAGGTAACTTAGAAGAAAGCAGGTGCGTGCTGCCTTTCAAGTATATCATAATTTATAATTCAACCAAGAAAAGACAATAATTTTGTTAATTAGTTGTATGTATTTTTTAATTACATATTGGATTTTGATCAGTGTTTCCAAAGCGCGGGATTTGTTTTGAATTTTTTTTATTTATTTAGAAGTGTATTAAAATTTTAGGTCTTGAATTTTTTTGTTGTCCACAACATATATTATTTAAGTTTAAATTTTAAAAATCTAGAAACTAATTTGTTTTTATAAATGTTATATTCCAATTGTATCATAACCGCAAAGTGAAAATCTTCAGTCATAAATTTGTGAGTAAAAGCTGAAATTTTGTTTAATGATGATTAATATTTAGCTTTTAGTTTTAGGCTTGTAAAGAGTAAACTTCAACAGAAATAGTAAAAATATTTTATTTATGGTTCTCTTAGTTTCTAATTAACCTGTGCTAAAAACGGGATCATAATTTAAAACAAAAATTTGTGCCAATGCGAGATTTTATTTCATGAAAATTCATTATTGAAAAAGATAAATTACAACTGATTTTATATATTTAATATATTATGTTATTAGATAATTTTTTAACCTGTGCCAAAATGCAAGATCATAATATTTTTTTAAAAGTCATTTCAACATGTACCAAAACATGATATCATAATATTTTTATTTAAGCGTTTGATAAAATAGTAAATATTTTTATTTCATCAAATATACAAAATATAGTATATTTGAATCTCGTCAAGATACAAAATTTTGTATATTTTTCTCTAAAACAATCGTTAGTTTTAGTTTTTTCTGGCGATTAACTTAAAACTCTTCAGCTTTTTTCAAGGACGAAAATCTAAATCATTTTGTCTAATCTAAATCATTTCGTCTAATCTAAATCATTTCTTAGTAATTAAAAGCCACAATAATCTGAAAATTTCAATATATCTATGTTTCCCATCCTCTTGTTTACGTGTTTCTTAACAAGACTAGAATAATAATTTTGGTCTTATACATATACTAATAGCTATATGAACTTCATGTAGATAGTTAGTATTTGTATTTAGATGACTCGACACCACTGGTTCAATGATTTAAAACCACTTTCATTGGTAAGTTAATTCAATTTCCTATGTTGTGACAAAATATGAGATTCATACGTGATCGTGAAGGCCTTCAATGAGTAAATGTTTTAAACATGCTTCTATATTCTGCATATAAACTCCCTCAGCCTATTTTATATCTTCTTTTGCTTTTGTATCTCTTGTTTGTCCTCCATTCCAAGTCCCTAATCTTTCATAACTCCAAGAACACCTAAAATGACTAAAAATTATCCTAATTCATGAAATGCAATCTAAGACTCTAAATATCTAACAATGCAATCTAAAATGCACATATACAATTTCATTCTCTACAAAAATTTCGGCAAAATCCACTTTCCAAGAAAATCTATTTCGAAGAAATACTTACGCGGAAAAAAGAGGTTTGGCATATGCTCCAACCCTTACGCCAAGACATCGTGGACCTTATTGTGGACTAGGGGTGGGCATTTTACCCGATACCCGAAGCCGCATCCGAACTCGATCCGAAAACCGAATCGAAATCCGAACCGAATTAGAAAAATACTCGAACGGGTATTAAGCTAAGAGAGATTAGATATCCTAACCGGGGCTTCTAGCCTAGTGGTAAAGGGCTTACAGCTTTGAGTACCGCCACCTGGGTTCGAATTCCGGCCACTGGGGAATTAACATTTCGGCATCGCCAGGGACAGAAGACCGACACGTGGCAACACGTGACTAGTCTGGATCACTTATGTGGGGCCAGGATACCTCTGTATAATTCAAAAAAAAGAGATTGGATATCCGAACGGGTAATATCCGAACCCGAATGGATATCCAAAGATAACCGAACATATATATACTTACCCTTATATTTCTAGTTTACATCTCTCATTTTCTTACAAAATATTTATAATGATGTTACACATACTTTAAGATCATAAGTATATATATAATTATGGAGAAAATGATATGATATTCATTTGAAATGCATGTCAAACTTTTTGTTTCCTGTATTAACAAAAGTTACATTCAAAGTTTAAAAACAATACCCAAATTAATATCTATTTTTTTTTTTGAAATATTATCTCCAAACTTATTAATAATTCAATCTATAAAAAATAAAATAAAAAGTCAGTTAAGTGAAATCTATATTTTTAAATACAAGAAACTTAAAAAAATGAAATTTTGTTTTTCTTTTAAAATTTAAATATCCGAACCCGATTCAATATAACCGAACCCGAACTAAAAATACATGAACCCGACCTGAAGTACAGAAATACCCGAACGGGTTCTCTATCCCTATACCGAAATATCCGAAAATCCCAAATACCCGATCTGAATCCGAACGGGTATCCAAAAGTCCACCTCTATTGTAGACATTCAATTAAAGGATCACCCTAAAGAAGGTCAGAGTTTATTTGCTTCAATTATGTATATCTCTAAGCTAACACTTTGGGACCGGATTAATCTATAAACATTTGTGGAGGCTGCCTTTGTTGTTGATTAATCAAACGTTGAAATTCAGAAGAAAAATACAATAAAATCTTAGGTTAAGAATAACTAGTATAAGACAAGAAGAGGTTGAAATACATATATAACAGTAACATGGTTGAAGGAAAAAAAACACTCTTCTCCTCTTTTGCTAATTTGGCAAGAATAACCACAAGATTCATTGACAAACAAAAAAACACAAGATTCACATCCTACTACAACTTGACAAATATTAAATTAAAAATGAAAAAGGAAATGTCACAAAGTATTGATTATAGCGTGTTTTTTGGAACACCGTAGCGCAAACATATCGACATCCCGAGATCTTTTTCCACCGCACGCGTCTACAACGTTGCTCGGCTTCGTGCTTGTCACGTTGAAGATGTCAACTCCGAAAAGCCGAACCACAACCTGAACAGGGTTTTTGCTCGGACCAGACCTTTTCCAATCAATATAAAGCTGCCGGTCTGAACCGGTCGATCTCTCGAAAGTAACGACATCACCGGCTCGGAGATTCTTCTCCTTTACGAACTGACTCCATCCCTTGGTCAACACGTAACTTTGACTACTGTTCCAGTACGAGTAACGGAACCGCCACACTTTACCCGTCACGTCTTCGAAGTTGATCAGAACGCCTTTAGTCACCGACAGTGACGGTAACGGAAAATGTTTCTCCGCGTGCTGTTTAGGTATCACGAGGCGGTTTAGCTTGCCAACGTCGCTAGGCGTGACAACCTTCTCGAAAAGCACTTCACGTGTTCTCGAAACGGTGTCGCTTTGAGTCGTATTCGTATTCGCTCCGTTGCGTTTATTGCTCTGCGCAAGCTCGTCAGCGTAAGTGTGTTTCCTCAACATGTCGACGATCTCGGCCTTGGAGTGAGCTTCAAGAAAACATAACTCGCCATTATCGTCCTCTGAGGCGAGGAAGGTTTTGAAGTTGACAACGGCGTCACGGCCACGGAATTTACGGGCGGCTATGTCGTAGGAGTGAGCAGCTTCCTCTTCATCGCTGAAAGTGCCAAGCCAAACTCGCTGGTGCTTCACGTAAATCTGAGCTCCCCATCTTCCGTTCGGCTGAGGAACCACGCCTTTGTACTTTGACGACGATAGCTTCCGTGAATCAATATCTACGCCATTCTTTGAATCCAACACGACGTTGCTTCCACCGCTTCCCATCCGGTTGAGGCGTAACGGTGGAAGCGGAGGAGCAGAGAACTTTGCGGCGGTTGTGGTTGCGGGTGAAAAAGATTCTGAAGTGGAAGAGCTCTCGTCTATGCAACTGAATACCATTTTCTTTGTTTCAGTTTCTTGAAGTTTCTGACCAAAAGGAGAAACAAATTTGGTGAGATGGATTTTGTAGGTGACGTTGTTGCTTTTTATTTAGAGGCATAATGCATGTACATGTTATCATTTGTATCTGATATAGTATTATACTATTTATTTATGTTAAATTTGATTGGTTTAAACAAAAGGTAGAGATATTAAATAAACATAAAGTAGAAAATTGCGAAAGGTGGGGTCAACGCTTAAAAGAATGGCAAACCAACTATGAAGGAAGTTTCCATGAAGGGCAGACGACAAATATGTAGTACTACTACGGCTTTTCTATGTTTCGTACGTTTGTTATGTACATTTTTAAGAACCACAATTCAATGACCTACACTTTTACAACATTACCACGTATCTTCATTAAGTAAGATTTTTCATCATGTTATTTAGCGGGACTTGTGATATATATAACCAGGCTTGATTGAAATCATTTATATTATTGCATGACATTTCATGGAAAAGGATCACATCAAGACTATATATGGCTCGAATACATTCACATTATTGACATATTAATGCTAGCAACTCCAAATCACATCAAAATATTTTGTTAAAATAAAAGAGAGCAGTTCTAGGTATCACTAAATTATGTTAGAAAAGAATATGTCGTTATTTAGAAATCGCACAGCTACATATTTTTAGTGGATTACGAAATTCTGCATTTTCTATATTCGATGACTCGTTATTGAACTGAAAACAAGAACATATATACTGATAACGTATTTGTTGGAAACTTTTAAATACATAATATCTTTGACAAAAAAAAAGACGATATAAAACTAGTGATTATAAGATTCTAGATGCTTAGAAAAAGTCAGACTCAACAACGATATCTTATTCAACAACCCAAATATGTTGAATTAAGTGTTTTTTGTTACATTGACATATATGTATATATATATAGAAGAGTCAGTGATTGACAAAAAAATAACAAAAAGTCAGAATATTAGAATATGGAACAAAATTAAAGTTTTTTTTTTAAACTTTAAAATTAAAGATTTAAGTCAAGAGTTTTGGCGAGAATAAAAAAAAGAGAGACTATATACAAATGAATAACCAACGGGGTTACACACTTACACGGTAAGTCGGACCTGCCAAGGAGGTCAAGTGGGATGGGGGGTTCACATGACATCTGGACCTTTCTCCTCTCTTTAGTATTTTAGTTCATTCCCCTCTGAAATCCTTGTATTTAGAGCTAGGAAAAAAAAACCTGAATTCGAAAACCCAACCGAATCTCATCCAAAAAGTAATATCGAACCAAAACCAAAATTGGTTAAATATCCGATTGGATTCAAAAGAATTTAGAGAACCGAACTGAATCCGATCCGAACCAAATATTTTGGATACCGTTCGTAGATTTTAATACTTAAATATCTTATTTATTTATATATTTAATATAAAAAATATCCAAAATATATAATATATTTTAAAGTTGTCCAAAATATCTATACTATTATTTGCGAAATAATTTTTAGCAGCAGAGCTCTTACGTTGAAAGTTAGAGTGGTTAATATCTATAATACCCATAATGAATTTTATATATAATTAATTATATAATCCAAAACGAATTTTTGTTAATAATATTAGCTTTTTAAAAAATAAGATAATTCGTATATATTGTGTTGTTATCTTAAAACATATTTTCAATTATAAAATTCTAAAATAAAATATAAAACAATTATAATAAATTCAGTGGTTAAAGTCAATGTTATCTTTAATAAATTTTAATTAAACATATATATTTAATTAGATCTTTGTCATATATATATATATATATATATATATGTTTGATTTAATTTTTTTGAAAACATAAATAATAAGTTATTATGCTGGTTTTTGAATTAATAAAAAATAAGCTAATAAATATTTGTAAAACGATTAAGCCCGCAAATGCGGGCAAGACACCTAGTTTAAAATATATATAAATAGTCAAAAGTAATTGTCTAAAATATCTAAACAATACTCAAAACACCAAATACTTGAAATATCTATTGATTATTTATTCAAATATTCAAGTCAAACCAATCTATATGTTAAATTTAGGTATTTTGGCATACATTATTCAAATTTATGTATATTATTTAGATTTAGATTTTTAGAAACTAAAATCTATATGAATTATTTTTTTGTAAATAATTTAAACGGATTATCCGAACCGAACCCCCAAAGATCTGAATCGAACACGAACAAAAATTTATAAATACTTGAATGGGTATAATCCTTTAACGCCTAAAATCCAGAATCCGAATAGATCGAACCAAACCCGTATGGATACCCGAACGCCCACTACTTGTATTCATTTTTTATTCACCATCATTATACATTAACCGGTGAAATTGATTAAAACAAAAGGACTATTGGATTGGCAATGTTGCAAGTAGACCTGGAATTTTGACCGGAAATGAACCGATTTTTTGGGTTTTCATTCAAATCTGGTTGTAAATTGGTTCAATTTGGCAAGGTTTTTTTTTATAATAAAAATATGATTCTCTTGGTAGTCATTTAATAATTTTTTTAAAATAAATTGCAAAAGAAAAATTCAAATCGAATAAACCAAAATTTTGAATCGGTTTAGTTAAAATAACTTGTTTTATCTAAAAATTATCTGAGTTTAATTTGAAATCTAAACGAAACCAAAAACTTGGTTAAATTTCATAGAATTTTCAAAAACTGAACTAATCAAATCAAGAACGGCGCCGAATTATTTTTACGTTTGATTCGGTAATATTTCGGACAAACTGAACTAACCATAAAATATATTACTCTAACCGATTTTAACTGAAATAACCTAAAGCATGCATAGTTGCAAAGATTATGATATTATTTGATGATGCTGTCTCACACAATAATCCAAACATAACCAATCTGATTTCACTTAGTTACTTTATCATTTTCACTGTTTAATTTACAGCTCGTTTTCTCTACTACATCGAAACATAAAATTAGATAAAAAAAAATTTCTCTCCTTTTTTGCTCGTTTGCTTTATCACTTTCACTGTTTAATTTCTCTCTCCTTTTTTGCTAAAAAAAATATTTTAAATAAAAAATTCTCACAAAATTAGATTTTCTATGCAGAAATAGTAAACTTAAAAAAAAATTACTTGATTTTATTGAATTATTATGGGTAAAAATTATTGAAAATTAATAACTGTAAAATGATGTAGTTATAATAATAATTTAATATTTTTGTCATATGTGCGAACATTTTATAAAATCTTACTATTGAAATAGATAATTATCTTTATACATCTTAATATCTCGAATATGACAGAGATAAAGAGAGAGACTAATTGTTAGATATGGCGTGATGTTCCCTCTTGGGTGGGAGAGACTTTGGTTAGCTGAATTTGAGCTTATCCAACCAAATATCTCTGAAACCCTGTCAACACTGTAGATTTATTTGTATTTTTATTCGTTTTTTTCTTCTGAAAAGGCGTATTTTTATTAGTTGACCAGTCATAATCACTCATTACGTCCCCTATAATTACACAATGTTTTTTGTTGAATTTTAAGTGATCCGTTATAATCATATCTATGAACCGGGAAACTGTTCTCACTAATAAAAATTAACGTTTATGATATTATCCAAACATTTTGTAGTACTAGTCCAACTCATGTGATTTATGTATAATTGTTAATTAATGAATTTGAATCGATATCTCTAAGTTAATAATTGGCTTCTATGCCCCTAAGCGAGTCCTTAATTAGATCCATGCACCTGAATTGATAGTAATATTTCTATGTCTATTTTACTCTTGCTTCATGCATACCAACATGTCAATAGCTGTGTCAGACCCCCTGAAATTTTACTGATGTTTTACTGTTAATTGCAGCAAAACTCATTATTCGAGAAGTGCTCTAAATTTAATTATTAATTATTTAAAAATTAATAAAAAATGTCGACAATTTTTGTGGGTGAAAAATCAAAAGCATCCGTAAGAACCGAAATTCGCACTGTCGATTTCTGTTTAAATTAGGAAAGTTAGAAAAACTCTAATTTCCGAGAAGTCTTGGATATCTGATAAACCACGCACCAAGCAATCAGAACACGAAATAAAGACGAGAAAAATAAGAAATCGTAAAAAGAGCAAAAAGAAGTCTTATTCCGAATTTGCGTATGAGCGTTACAACAAGGTATAAACCTCGGCTACGAGAGCTGTCGGTGAGATTCCTAGTTCTAACAACCTAAGACTGCAAAACCTAGTTGAGTCGCAGCTCGAGATAACAAAAACGGAAAGTTGCCTAAATGCTCTAAGTGCTAAGTTTGCTCTGAAAAAAATTCTCTTTTTGTGCCTCTCGCCTAGAACTCCTTATATACTTCCTCCAAGGTCGGTTCGAGCTTTCCTCTTTTACCCTTAAGCCGTCAAACCTCGAAAATGGAGATATCCCATTTTTCTCGATCTTCATGATTATCCGCGAAAACTTAACATTTATCTGCGGAAATTTGACATTTTAACTTTTCTTGTGGATTAAGTATAAATCGTCATAGTATCTATGGGCCTTTTCCTTAAAAAATCGTAAGTGGGTTTCTAATCTCGTTTTAGACCAATTTGGGCCGTCTTTCGACTCGAAACGTTTATTACGATTTTAATCAATAAAACTAAACTTTCCGCAATTTTTATCGTAAAGTTTAAGTGATAACTCCAATCGATGGGAGTGAGAAATGATATGGCTGCGGTACATAGGAGCTAGCATTAAAAAAAAGACGAGAATGCATGGATTTCGGTCTTACCCGTTGATCGACGTTCGAGACAGTTCGGTCGCTACTTAGTGACCTGATCTGCGACGTAGCGACCGAACGAATGGCTTGGTCGGTCGCTACGTAGCGACCGGCTCGTTTTGAACCGGTCATTACGTGGCGACCTTGTTTGGACCCTTTTCCGATGTTTTACGAACGTGTTTTTGGACTATGGGAGTTTAGTTTTGATGGATCAACCGAGATTAGTGCAAGATTTCACCGCAAGGTTCTTCGTAAAGATTTCTTTACGAAGATTACTTTTTCGTAAAAGCGTTTATGCCAACTTTTACGGACATTTGGATATTAACTTTGCCGTGTCCGTTTTTGACCCCAACAACCATCAGCATTAATTATATTCTTTCTCTTTCCTTATCTCAAACCATAAATTTCTTCATATTTTTGGAAGAGATTTTATTTTTCGATTTTCTTATGATGCTCCTGATATATGGTGTTTTTGACATCTTAGTAAATATGTTTTCAAAGGTTTTCAAGTCTTTTACCGAGTCTGTTCACTCCTTTTTGAGTCTTTTCAGGTCTGGAGTAGGTTATGAAGCCGGAGAAGGGTGCATGAAGAAAAGATGTCATATTTGAAGTATTTCTCGCAGAACAGCCAGACGGAGTAGTTTGACGATTGTTCCCACAAGGAACAGCTGGGTAATTGTTCTCGGCATCTAAGGAAACCTTCAAGATATTTTGGGATTCTGCCCTAGCAAGCCCATCTCTTCCTAAACCTAATGGCGCCCCCATATAAAAACACCTCTATCATTTTATTTTAGAACTACGCTAGTTTTTGCAAGAAAGTAACTTTTGGAATTACTTTGCAAGGGAGACGACTCCATCTTTCTCATCTTCGAGAAGATTATTCTGAACCCTACTTTATTTCTATTCAATCACATCATGTACTCAGAATTATCTTATGTGTTTACTTGTGCCATGACTGAGTAGTCGATCTTGTTAGCCTAGGGTGTTAGGGTTGCTAGATCCCGAGCTAAACACAAATAAGTCTCATTAATTGTCTTCATTCATAACTGATCCCATTGCTTGCAATAAACTGATCACTTGATGCATGAACTTAGGTAGATCTAATCATTAACCGTGCATTAGAATACTAGACATGTTTTACATGAGCACGATGTCCCTAATCAGCGAAAGTAGATATTAGGGTGCCTTATGAACACATCGGGCCAGTTTCTAAGGTTTATCGTCTCATCTCAGTCCAAACGATACTTTAGGTGCTGAGATCGATCGATAAAAGGAATAGCTCCACGAAAGTGGGCTGATCTACCTAGATGCTTGAGTTTTAGACTCGATCTAAAAGAACTTGAATAGCTGTTTGGCTCGCTCCCTTGTTAACTTGTTTGATCAGCTCGTTTATCATCTTGAGAAACCTTTAGAATTCTTGTTACTTGCATTCTACGCTTCCAATCAATCTTTAAAACCCATCATTGTTTTAGCTTATTGTCGAACCAATAGGATAAAGTGTGTCGAACCAATATGATAAAGTGTAAACTGGTCCTCTGTAATTGAATTTAAACATATTACAACTACATTGTTAACTTGACAGTAGCAAAGTTCATTTTTAGTGTATCAGCTCCCAACCCTTCTTCAACATCTCTTTCGTATTTATCATCAGAAATTTACAGTTTGAATCAAATAACCTTATAAATAGTTGAAGTATTGATTGTTTCTGTCACTCGTTTAGAATCTATTACCGCACCAGTTATCACAATACCATCGATTGTGTCTATCACTCGTTTAGAATCTATTACCGCACCAGTTATCACAATACTAGCTAATATTAATAAATGGTTTGAAAGCTGTTACAAAATAGATGTCGTTGATTGATACGTTGTTTATTTTCTGCTACATGGATTTTTAGCCATTTAATGGTTTTACAATAGTTTGTTATTTGATACATGTTTTATTATCTAATAAGCGTTTTGTTAGATTATTTATCATTGTTTAGTTGTTACAAATATGATGCCACTAATTGATAAATAGTTGGTAAGATGTTAAAAAGTAATTCTTGTTAGCTGATACTTGATTTGTTAGTTGTAAAATGGTTAAAAATATTGTTTGTAAGCTAACACATTCCTTGAAACTGGTTTGTTACTTGATACAATATTTATTATTTGATACATGATTTGTTAGATGATACATAATTTGTTAATTGATACATGGTCTACTACGAAAGAATATGTCCAACTAGTACGAAAATGACATAAGATACACTAAACCAACAATGTCATATTGTACTATATATATGTTTTTCTACCCAACCTTTGACTCGTTGTCTCGGACGATTTTTTTGAACCAGGGCAAATGCATTTCAGCTCCTCCACTGTGGTGGTTACAGTTAGAAAATCTCCGACCCGAATATATGTTTGGTTAGCTGCTACGAACTAGTTAGATGATACAAGTTTTGTTCACTGCTACTAAAATACGTTGGACTGATATATATATATTTTAGATCCTTATGTGTTAACTGATATGTGATTGAGAATTTATGGTCAATAGGGAAAACCATTTATCATTACCATATACCAGCTAACAAAGCATGTGTCAAACTAGTTATAAACTAACCGGCAATGTTTTCCAAAAATGTTATAAACAAGTTAGCGTTAGTTGATATATTGGTTGTTATCTGCTCCAAACAATGTACCTACTAACAAACCTTGTATCATCTAATGACACATATTGTGTAACATCTTACAGACCATCTATCAATTAACTCCAACCAGTTTTAATAGCTAATAAAATATGTAGCATGAATCTGATATAAAAATAGAAAATCCTCTAAAACAAAAATAATATCTGCTAACTCCAAGAATACCAACTAACACATGTGTTATCATGAACGGGTTTTTTCTTAAAGTTCTGATACACCAACACTTGAGTTATGGTTGAAGGGAAAGAACACAACACAAAAGTCCTATTAATATGATTAAAAGTTGAAAGCAAATTATTATTTGAAACCGAAAGGGATAAGAATGCCAATCATATGAGGGGATAGAACCGCCACAACCTATCATCATCAAAGTGTTCAATTGTTAAATATGTCAGTGAGTTCTAATATGTCTATCATAGATCCATAAAAATATTTACCTGATTTTCTTTTTTCGTAGATTCACTACCATGCATCTACTATCTTTGCTTCATCTTTTATGGATTTTGGCTGTTTTTTGGATCTTAGTCAGAATGTTAGTAAAAATTCATCAAAGTTTCTTAGATCTTACTAGAAAACATTGAAAAATCATGTTTTAAATCTTATTTTTAAATAGCTTTATTGAAAAATGAAAGTGATGAGAAGGAAAACCAAATTTCTATTAAGATGAGAAGGAAAACTATTAAATTGACTCAAAACCCAGCAAACCATATGGAAGATAAATTTTTAGTTGTAGACCTACAACCTAGATCACGCTTCCACAAACCTGTCACACTTTATTTTTCCATGTTTGTGTCAGTGTAGAACACTGAAGCTTTCATCTGAAAGCAAGGGCATTTTAGTCTACATGGGTCCTAATGTGTATAAACAAAACTATTAATGTCCATTCATGTGTAGTTCTCTAATATCACCCTTATATATATATATATAGAGCTAAATATTTCGGTTACGTACCCATCACAATCTACTATATATAAAATGGGAATAAGCAAGATTGAACTAGGGTCACATGATCTCCCTATGAATTTGATAAATTAATTACTTCAGTGTATATTTTCTTAAGATAAGCATTATATTTGATCAAAGGCATTATATTTGTTTTAACTATTTTTGACACTTCAAAATATAATAGTTTTTTTTTTGTATAAGCGAAAGAAAATACAAAAAAACAATAAACACTGAAAAAGTTTTTATAAAAGTCGTTAGAAATTAGGGAACGACAATAATTGAACAAATAAAGCCTTTTCAAAAAGAAAAAAATAATAATTGAACAAATGAATTTAATTATTTAGAGCATGTTGCTCTCTCTTTCTTGAAACTTTTCTCCATCCTCTTTTCTCAAAGCTCCTTTCTCGTTGACGTCTCCTCCAGCTTCCGCGACTGGCGGTGGTGTGCGTGGTCGCCGGAACCCTCTCCTATCTTTTTCCTCTTTGTATTTTTCTATGTTTCTTTTATCTTATTTTTCTCCGTCCTCTTGCTTGATGTTCTGGTTAGGTTCTCCGGCACGGTTCATTGTGTCTGCGGTTGGTGGGTTCCGTTCTAGTGTGTTGGCGAGTGGGGTAGGATGTGGATGAACGGAGTTGGTTTTTAGGGTTCGGAGGCGGTGATTGGATGAGGTTTTCAGTTTTCTCGATCTGGTCCCCGACCGGCAGTGACAGCGCGTGAACGTGGTTGTAAGGCTCCTCCTTTCAGATCTGGTGGTCTTGCCGTTCAAGCTATTGATTTGGACAGGAGCGGTCCGGTGTCGTCAGAGCTCTGTCTTCGCTTTGGGTCCAGTGAGGCTCTCATCCTTCTTCATCTGGCTAAGTGGTACTTTGGAGCTCTTTCTTGAAGCGCGCTTGTTCTGGTTTTCGTCCCGCGGCAGTTGTTGTGTGCGGTCGTCGGGTTGTTTCTGGGCTTGGCCGTCTATGACTTGCGCCTAGAACTCTTCGGTAGTCGCTAATGCTTTGTCTTCATGTTTCTCGCTGCTCTTGTTTTGTTGCATGGCGTCTGCTTGGTGTGGTGCCTCTTCCTTTCCGGCTCTTCGGAGTTCTTAGAGTTCTCCTCTGTTGTTGTCTCTCTCACGAGGCTTTGTAGAGCTTCCATCGGTTCTCGATGTGAGCTCGAGGCAAGGTGTCAGACCTCCGTTTGAGTCTCGAAGCTGTGTTTCCTTGAAGGAGACTCGTGTGTTGGTTGGTCATCCCAGCTCCATTGTCGGATCACTTGGTCTCCAGTGGAGGACTGATCTTATCTCTATATTGTAGGTTTGGGCGAACAACTCAGGATGTAGCTCTCATCGCTCCATGTCTTCTTGCATCTACGCGCATTATGTTTTGAAGTCGAGTGTAATAAGTGTGACTTTGGTGGTCAGTGGCATCAGGCCGGATTGGCACTCTAGTGTGCTCGATGCAAGTGGAAGTTCTTAGCTCGGGTCTCAGTCTCCTCTACCGGTGGTGGTTGATGGATCGGTTTCCTCGGCCGGTCTATGCAAAGCTGCGTGGGGTCAGTGTCAATCTTTTGGAGTAGCGGTTTGTGCAAGCCGATTTCTACCTAGCGTGGTCTATATTTTATCAAAGGCTCCGAACCTATTTGGCAATGCTACGGTCTCGGCCAGGCTATCCTTCTGCGAGTGTTTTGTGTGCTTGTATTTAAATGTTAATGTTATGTCCTTTGATCCTCTAATGTTTTTTTTTGGGTGTTTTCTGCTACTAGTATTCTCTGTAACTGTTGTTAAAAGTTTAAAATTTTGGTATAAAATTTAATATTTACACGAACTTTTTTTTTTTAATTATTTGCAGAATAAGAAAAGGTCCATGCACATAGGAAAACATCGTCCGGGGTAGGGCGTCTTTAACGTAGCGTTTTCAACAATTTGGAGATGAAATGCAAATTGGAAGAAGACTCGCGATTAAAAAAACGAAGAAAGCTCAGCCCTCCATCAGTGTCACTGGCTAAGCATGGACCCAAACCTCATCTCATCCCAACTTTACTAATTCTAATTTCATCTCAACCGTTGATTTTGGATTATTATCTTCCATCGCTGAGATCTACAGTTTTGGTAGGAGATGTAATTATCAGCATTTTCCATTTACATCTTCGGGGACATTCAGATTTGACTAATTAATTCAATTCAAATCTGGTGGAATAGTGAATATCGTGTCTTAGTTTAGGCCATAAGAACTCACTTAATTAAGAGCATCATTATCAGGCTCTTCTTAGCCCGATTCTTATAATTTATTTGGGCCAAATTTAAATCCAAAAATGAGTTAATTAGTGGAATCGATTTTTACGTAAGAAGTTTTTGGTGGTGGTGCTTGTGTCACGTGGCGAGTTGTGATAGGAGATACGAAGCGGTAGAGAGAAGAGGTCATTCGGTCTTGAACCATTCTCTGCGTCTCCCTCTTCTCTCTCTCTCTCTCTCTCTCTCTCTCTCTCTCTCTCTCTCTCTCTCTCTCTCT
>NC_027749.1:18006005-18020368 GCF_000695525.1 Brassica oleracea var. oleracea | reverse complement strand
CATCCAAGTTATGGGATAAAGACAAAATAGCAAATATTATGAAAGCATGCATCATACTCCATAATATGATTGTCGAGGATGAACGATCAACATACACTCAGTATAACGTGAGAGAATTTCAAGAAAGCGAGGAAGAGGATACATTCACCGTTACTCCGAATTCAAATCTCGGCACTGCAATGGATCGTCGATCGAGCGTCCGTAACAGACAAGCTCATGAACAATTAAAATTTGATTTAATTGAAAATATTTGGGCTAAATTTCGACATCTTCCAAATAACCAATGATTTTAAAGTTTCTATGAATTGAATAAAATGTGTGATTTATGAATTTTTTTTTATGTATGGAATGTAATAAAATGTTTGTAATTTTAATTAAATGAAATTTTTTTCCTCTTTTTAATGTATTGAATATAAATGGATATATCTTAATTACTACTTATTAATAAAAAAAAATATTTTATACCTAAGAACCTTCAAAAAGTTCCATTGATAATGTTGTATTTTACTTAAGTATCTTAGAAAACTTCTTAGACTAAAAATACTAATTAAATATTCTAAGACGTTTGATAAGAGTTGGCATTGATAATGTTGCTCTAAATATTTAGGCCATGATCAGAATCAACTTAATTTAATTTAATAGATTAATTTTGGGCTCCCACAGAATTAGTTGGAATTGGATAGAAAGTGAAAGAAAGAGATATTAATTTGCGTATGGTTATTATTTTATACATATACATCAAAAGACAGAAACACAATTATTTGACTATTAAACTACAAAAAGAGGCTTTTGAGATTTATTGTCTCATAAAATCTACATATATAAAAGATTATTTGCAAAGTGAGCAGCCGCGCCCGTGATGGACATTCCATGGTTTAACTTACACTGAATCTATCGTAGCATAAACGAGTAGATGTACGAGCATGATTAACCCGAGGTATTTAGGATCGGGTTTTTAATAGAAGTTAAGAAACAGTTTCTTAACTTCCGTTAAAACCCCACTCTAAGAACTCTGAGTTAATTATGATCTAAGAGCAACTTCATTGGAGGTTTCTTGTTCCTAGATTCTTAAAATACATTTATGTGTATGTATATATTATATATGCGTATGTAATTGCGGGGTTCTAAGCTTTACGGGAAACCCAACCGAAATTTTCTTAAATAAGAAACTTTCGGTTGGGTTTCCCGTAAATCTTAAAACTCCGCAATTATATATGCATATATAATATATACATACACATAAATGTATTTTAAGAACCCAGGAACAAGAAAACTCCAACGAGGTTGCTTTAAGTCTTTGCTCTATTAAGCTTAGGTCTTGGAATACAATTGATAGCTTACTATATCTGCTAGTTGTTGTGTAGCTATTGTTATGTGTACAATTGCTGCCATTGATGAGGACATGGGTTGGTACTATTTGAGTTGTAAAGTCTGCGCAACTAAGCTTTTGACCGTACCAAATGACTGCGATGATGCAGTCATTCCTATTCTCGATGGTGGATACAGGTATTATTGTACTAGATGCAAAACCGTAGCTCCCAAGCTATTACCAAGGTAATAAACTTGCGTACCATAAGTGATTTCTTTTATTTTATATTAAGTCAATAATAAATCTGTCGGTTCAATATTTAAATTATATTCATATTTTCTATATAAAAGGTACAATTTACATTTGGTTGTTCTTGATAATACAAGTAACATCAAATTACATCTGTCTGATAATCTTGCGTTTCAACTACTCCACCAACCCTGCGTTGAGTTAACAGGAAAGGTTACAAAGGAGGTATGATGTCTTACTTTATTATTAATTCAATGTATTGGGTTTTTAATCCTTATTGTTTATAGTAACATCGGATTGTTAGATTGAAGATCCTGCTTATTTACCGAAGGCTTTGACGAATTTGTTTGGTAAGACGTTTCTGTTTAAGATACTTATTGAGAAGAATAATTATCTATACAAGCACAAGACATACAAAGTGGTCAACCTAATCACAAACACAGACATGATAAATGAGTTTTATGTCACCTATTATCCTCAGGTACGTAAGGATCTTTATTACTATCATAAATTGTAATTGTGTATTCGAAACATATATTATGGAGTAACTTTAAAGGTATTCAATTTTTACAGGGAAGTCAGCGGATGCCCTGCTCACCGTTTTCGAATCTTTCACGTGTAATCGAGGTAATGTTTTGTTCATAATTGTCTGTTGGCTATATAATCGTGTCAATAATTTTACTAAAAGATGTTATATTATTCCAGGGTTCTATCACTGGAATTGGTAGTTCCTCTCAATCAAAACAATCTACTCAACTGACACCGATTAGAGATTTGATGCGAGAGTTTGACGAGATGAGTGATACAAAAGTTACACCTATATTGAAGATAAAGAAGGAAGAAAATGATTTTAGTGGCTGAAGACTCAAGCACCGGAATTCACTGAAGGAGGCTTTTTAGATCATATTTTATTGTCTTTTGTTATTCCAGTTTTTGGTTTTTTTACTTTAAAGTTTAAGTTTGCATTATTTCTGAACCTCCCTTATTAATATAAAGCCTCTTTCTAACTTTCTTTTAAAAAAACCCCCACATCCTTTTACAAACTTAACGATCATCGAGTTGTACCATCGTAAATTGACCATGAAGGAATTGATAGTTTTAAATTGCTTAACGTACAAGGAATTTGTAGATCAGAAAAAAATAATATTTGTGTTTCCATACTGACCACAAAGTTTTGTTTTATAATAGTAAAGAATAAAATTTTATAATTTAATTAACACTTTCCATTTATAAAGAACACAAGATTGGGAATTATTAATGAGTTTTAGAATGTTAATTGATAACACAAGAGTTTGAGCACTAGCATCCCTTTCGTTTATTATTCGAGATTTGGAGCACTGAAACTTTGTCATGAAGCGACTGAAACCTAAGGCTGGGAAGGAAAACGTAGAAGATAATCGTCCAACGAAACGTTTAAAACAAGGTATATTGATGACACAGCACGGTTTTAAATCAATCTCATGTTACTCTTTCAATTTATCAAAATATTCAGTCCATTGTTTTGTTCTTCGTAGACAATGAGAAGGACCTTATCGGCAACTCCCACGAAGTGGATATGAGTTTAAACCCAGGTCAGTTAAGATTATTGCCCAACGGACATATTAAAAATACTTAAATCACTAAGTGCATCAATAAGTTTCAATTGCGTTAACCTAATAATCCTTTGAATATATTTTTTGTTTAATTTGGGAGGTTCGTTGACGACGCAAGGGAAATCTTATGTACCAGTGCAGTCTATTGATCACCCTCAAACACAATTGTCCAACACTGAAGTTTTTGGTGACCTAACTAATCTACACAATATTGGGCTCAATGATCGTAGAACACAAAGATGTCCGATATTGGCTGTGAGAAGGACAACAACCCACTCAGGAAGTACTGAAGAAAACCCAACATCGTTCACACAACTGCTTCGGTCGATGGGATCACAGGGTAGTTTTTTTGTTGGATCTCCTAATTATATGGAATCACAAAAAGGTTTAATCGGAGCTGGGCTAACTCCAACTATGGGTAATATACCAGGTATAAGCAACAGGAGTCATTGTTATTTTTTAAAATTCAGTGTTGTTATGAGTTATGCTATAACGCGTACTTAATAATTTTTAAAAATAGCAGGTACAACTATGAGGAATGACTTGAATTGTGAGATCTCAAATGGTCAACTAGCTAATCAGAGAGTTGCGAGAACACACAGGCATAACATTCTTATTCAGAAGAGGAATTCTTCTGAAGCACATAATGGAAGCGCTTTATTAAATAGAAAGTCAGATATCAAAGCGAAAGAGAGAGAAAGTAAGAATAATACCCTTTTATTACGAAAATAATACAAGAACATGTTACGTTATATTCTTAATTTTGTTATATAATACTAGAGATGACTATTTCAAGTCTCCAACTGCCAGGGAGGGAGCCAAAGACGAGGAAATATGACAAGCATGTTAGTGTTGAGGATGATGACTCTTTTGAACGTCCTTTTTATCAGGAACAAGTAAAGCGGCAACCCTATGTCACTCCCCAGTATAGCCAAAGCTTCAATGAACCCAGTTGTTCATCGTTCACAAGCTTGCTGCAATCCATGCTTACACAGACCACTTCTATGCCTGGAAAACCAGATTTAAGTCAATCTACTAATGGATGTCCAAGACTTAATAATACTCAAATTAATGTTACAGGCAATTCGGTCTTGTCATCAATTGACTCAGATTCAGAAGGTTGTTTATATGTTATTATACATCTTATGGTCTACTAATTTGAAACAGTAGAATCACAGCATTTACTACACTAAGCATTATTAGTAGGACTTGATTCATATTTTTTCTTTATAATTTTTTTCAGAAAGCTGTGACGGTTTCTGGGAGGAAGACACAGCCAATGCTAATAATGTTTATCAGCACAATTCTGATACTGAGACCGATGATGAAAATGAATATCATAGAGTGAAGGACAACAGGGAGGCATACAATGTTGGGAACAATTTAGAAAACTATAAGCAGAAATCTACAAAGGGAGATTGTTCTTCAACTGATTCTCCTACAGAAGAAGGTTAACAAATTCTAACCTTTACAAGTCCATCAAAAATTATATGATGGTAACCTCAGTTTATAAATGTTTGTCGGGTTTTTTTACAGACTACAAAGATGATGGAGATATAGTACACGAATGTCCTAAATGTGGAGCACTCTTTTTAAATAATGAACGGAGAAGTAAAAATAGGAAAACAAGAACACCTATTTTTAGTATGTGTTGTCTCCAAGGAAAAATCAAGGTTCCAATTTTGAAGGAACCTCCAACATTACTTCACAGCCTTCTCACTAATGATGATGTTGTCAGTAAGCATTTCCGTGAAAATATTCGACCATTGTACATGATGTTCTCATTTACGTCACTTGGAGGAAAAATTGATAATTCAGTCAACCAAGGTAAAGGCCCCAAGGTTTTCAAATTACACGGAGAGAATTATCATTTGATTGGGAGTGTAAAACCAAAGCGGGATGAGTCAGCGAAGTTCTTACAGTTGTATATACATGATACTGAGAACGAGGTTCAGAATAGAATAGCAGCTTTGAGGTTTATAAATATATGTATTATTACCTCTTTATTATTTTACATCATTATAATTGTTTAAATTAAATGGATGTTTTTTATTTTGCTGTACAGTGGCAAGTCAGATTCCAGCAAAATAAGGGGCGACTTGGTGGACTCTATTATGAAAATGCTTAGGGAGTGCAATGTTCATGTCCAGACGTTCCGTAATTCTATGGACAGATTCAACGATGAAGATGAATGTCAAGAACTGTCACTGGTTCTAATCCACGGCCGTGAAAAGGATGGGCGAGTTTACAATCTCCCAACTACCTCCGAGGTTGCAGCTTTAGTGGTCGGTGATTTTACGTTAAATATGGACAAAAGGGATATTATTTTGGAAAAAAATTCGGGAAAGCTAAAAAGGATCAACGAGTTGCATCCTTGCTATCTACCACTTCAGTATCCCCTGATTTTTCCTTATGGAGAGGACGGTTTCCGTTTAGGTATCAAAAACGGTTTTACCGGAATAACCAAAAGAAAGAAACCAAATATCAGCATGAGAGAATTCTTTGCCTATCGTATACAAATTCGTAAGGTTGGATCCCAGGTACTTCTTCTTTCAAGGCGTTTACTTCAGCAGTTTCTGGTTGATGCTTATACAATGATTGAAAGTCATCGCCTTCGATACATCCGGAAAAATCAATCAGATTTAAGGACGTTAAGTTATAGTAAGTTTGTGTCTGCATCAAACAATGGTCATTCTTCGCTGCCTATAGAGGGAAATCGAATTATCATCCCATCATCCTTTACAGGTGGTCCAAGATATATGCATCAGATGTATTTGGATTGTATGTCTATATGCAAATACTATGGTTTTCCAGACCTTTTTATTACATTTACATGTAATCCAAAGTGGCCAGAACTGACGAGATATTTTCAAATATACAATCTTAGATCAGAAGATAGACCAGATTTGTGTTGCAGACTATTCAAAGTAAAGCTTGATTGTTTGATGGATGATCTAACAAAGAAACATTTGCTTGGCAAAACCGTTTCTGGTAAGCATATTTTGAGGACTTTTAATTACCGCAGCAATTATTATTCCTAATATTTCATTGTCTTAAATTTTGAAGCTGTGTATACTATAGAGTTCCAAAAAAGAGGTCTTCCCCATGCCCATATTTTACTCTTCATGGATCCAACAGCCAAAATTCCAAGTGCCGAAGATATTGATCGGATAATAACTGCTGAAATTCCTGATAAAAATGAAGAACCTAGACTGTACGAGGTTGTAAGGGACACAATGATTCATGGTCCCTGTGGTATGGTCAACAAGGATTCTCCATGTATGCAAGATGGCCGCTGTACCAAATTTTTCCCTCGGAAGATAGTAGAGAAAACTATTGTCGATGCACAAGGATATCCGATTTACCGTAGAAGAGAAGGAGGTTCTACAGTTGAGAAAAGAGGAATACAATTGGATAATAGGTTTGTTGTTCCCTATAACAAGCAGCTTAGTCTTCGTTATAAAGCAAATATCAATGTTGAGTGGTGTAATCAAGCCAGATCTATTAAATACTTATTTAAGTATATCCACAAAGGGCAAGACTGCATTACAGCAACCATTACTCAGAAAACAAATAAGGAGTCAGATAGGGCGGAAACCAACGACAATGGTGGGAATCCAGGTGTGAATGTAAGCAACGGTGGAGGTGATGTAGGTGTAAACATAAATGGAGATGCCCAGGAACCAGCCGTTGACGAAATTAAAAATTATTTTGATGCCAGGTATTACTTTGACTTATATATATGTTTCACTATAAGACGTTTGTTGTATTATAAAGTCGGGTTGAAATAGAAATAATTTATATCTTATTTTCTTCAGATACATATCTGCTTGCGAGTCAACTTGGAGGATTTGTGCATTTCCAACTCATTTTCGAACTACCCCTGTTGAGAAACTTACATTTCATCTAGAAGGTGAGCAGCCTGTAGTTTACAAGAAAGGTGATACGGTGGAGACCGTTATGGCTCGCATGAGAGTATCAAAGACCATGTTCTTAGCTTGGTTCATTGCATGTGAAGAATATCCTGAAGCTAGACTATTGACTTATTCGGAAATGCCGACGAGATTCTTATATGATGGGAAGAACCAAGTATGGAAAAAACGGAAAAAAGGTTTTGCAATTGGGAGGTTGCAGCATGTTTGTCCAAGCAGTGGCGAATACTATTATTTGAGGGTTCTGATTAATAAGATTAAAGGGCCACGGTGTTATGATGATATCAAGACAGTTGATGGAATCGTTCAACCAAGTTTCGAGATTGCGTGTTATAAGCTTGGTTTATTAGACGATGACAAAGAATATATAGAAGGACTAAGAGAATGTAGCTTTTGGGCATCCGGTCATTATGTCCGGAAATTGTTTGCGAGGATGTTGCTGTCAGAGAGTTTATCGTCGCCAAAACTGGTTTGGGATTCAACGAAAGACATACTATCCGAAGATATTTTGTTCCTTGAGCGAAGGCAGCGTAGAAACCCGAGTAAGTATAGTTTGGTGAAATTTTTCAATATAGAGTCTCTGTTAAGGTTTTTGTTAATGACTATTTTTTTTTTAAATACCGAAAGTTAGGGTTCATATATGCATCATCGGATTTAGCGTATCTGTTAAGGTTCATCTTAATGCTTATTTTTTTTTAAAAATTGTGTAGATCTGATATTGGATGAAGAACAAATCCTTAATTGTACGTTAATGCAGCTTGACAAGATCTTACGCAGTAAGAATAGTAGTTTGGATAAATGGAAGTCAATGCCACAGCCGATCGATAACGATCAGTCAATATCATCTTGTAATAGGCACTTACAAGATGAATTGAACTACCCATGGGACGAGTTGCGTGCACAGCACCAAGAATGGTTTCGACAGTTGACGGATGAGCAGCGGGCTGTGTATGAGCAGATAATAGGATATGTCGAAAGCAATGCAGGTGGAGTTTATTTTGTGTATGGGTTTGGTGGAACAGGGAAAACTTTTTTGTGGAATATTCTCTCTGCTGCTATCCGATCTAGAGGTGAAGTGGTACTTAATGTTGCTTCTAGCGGTATTGCCGCTTTATTGCTTCCTGGTGGAAGGACAGCTCATTCCCGGTTCAGCATACCCATAAATCCAGATGAATTCTCTACTTGCAAGATACAACCTGGGAGTGATCAAGCTGAATTAATATCTAAAGCTTCTCTGATTATTTGGGACGAAGCACCGATGATGAGTAAGCATTGTTTTGAAGCTCTAGATCGCAGTCTGTGCGACATTATGAAGACTACACACAACAGACCATTTGGTGGTAAAGTAGTTGTATTCGATGGTGATTTCAGACAGATCTTGCCTGTTATTCCAAAGGGCAACCGAGCTGATGTAGTTATTGCTGCTCTTAACTCATCGTATCTGTGGAAATATTGCCAAGTTCTAGAGCTAACAAAAAATATGAGGCTTTCTTCAGAAGCTTTCTTCAGAACCAAATAGCCGTCAAGTTGAGGAGATTAGAGAATTCTCAAAATGGATACTAGATGTAGGAGATGGGAAAATTAATGAGCCAAATAGTGGAGAAACAATGATTGACATACCCAAGGATCTATTGATAAGTCAGTGCAATGATCCTATTGAATCTATTGTTACTGAAGTGTATGGGCATACATTCAAAGATTCAAAGGATCCAATTTTTTTCCAGGAAAGAGCTGTATTGTGTCCAACGAATGAAGATGTAGACAGGATTAACAACTAAACGCTTGATCACTTAACAGGTATTAGTAGCAAGTAAATATTTTCCAGTAGTTGGTTAAATAAATTCACCTTATATGATATGCATATATTATAATGTATTCATACTGTATTCATATATACATTGTGTAGGCGAGGAGAAAGTATCTTTGAGCTCAGATAGCATAGATCCTGCTGATGCAAGAGCAAAAGATGACTCAGTATTCACGCCTGAGTTTCTTAATAGTATCAAAACATCAGGGTTACCTAATCATTGTCTGAGACTAAGGATTGGTACACCAGTGATGCTGATGAGAAATCTTGACAGTACTGATGGTTTGTGCAATGGGACAAGGTTGCAAATAATGCAACTGGCTAATCACATTGTTGAAGCAAAGGTTATCACAGGGACTAGAGTTGGTGAAAGAGTCTTCTTACATCGTATTCTTCTCACACCAACTGATTCTAAGCTTCCCTTCCAAATGAGACGTAGGCAATTTCCATTGAAAGTTGCTTTTGCAATGACAATAAATAAAAGTCAAGGTCAAACACTAGCAAAGGTTGGTTTGTATCTGCCTAGACCTGTTTTTTCGCATGGACAATTGTACGTGGCTGTTTCTCGAGTTAAATCAAGGGCGGGATTAAAGATCCTTATTACTGACAAGGACGGGAAACCACAGAGTTCAACGATGAATGTGGTATATAAAGAGGTTTTCCAGAACTTATTTCTAAATAAGGAATGATAAGTAAGTAGACGTTTGAGTTATGTTTTAGACATCACATGGACATCACTTTCGTGGTCTACTATATTGATCATGCTTCGTTTATTTAGGGTGGAGCTTATTCCAAGTATTTCGAGAAGGAGATGGTGCAATGAAGCTGTGATCATCTCATAACTGTAAGTGTATAAGCATACCTATTCTTAAGAATAGGATACTCGGTTATATAATTGAGTAACACAATTCATGTTTTAATCGGAGTAATCTGAAAGGGTTTATTTTACCAATAGATTCGTTGTTTACTTTGCAGGAATTATCAGAACATTGCTATGCCTTCAATTTGGGTTCAAACAAAATAGTATTCAAGCCGAGGGAGAAAAAAAATCACTCTAAACTTACTCATCACACCAAAATTTGTTTATCAGTTAAACAATGTGAACTATTTTCTACATTTTTTTTTATTTTGATCTTGATTTTCAGCATTTGTTATTTATTGCAAACATTTAGATTTTCTGATGTTTTGCTACAAAGTTTAGTATGCGAAAGAGAGACAATCATTGGTACAAGAGAAAAATAAAATCAAATGTATGAATGCTATGATCTGCATTATAACTGTGTCAATTGTTTAGAACACCACACATTACATTAATAATTATTTTTTTCCTTCCATCCGATTTCTCTTAAATAAAAATAAAAGGAACAGTTTTGGTAAAAATTGGAGTATATAATTTTTTTTATATAAATTTTTAGAAAGACTATATTTCGTTTCATTCCGAATGTTTAAAAGATATATATAGTTTCTAAAAAAATACAGTTATGGCAAAGACCTTAGTATATAATATTTTGAACTTAGATTATTTAGAAACATTGTAATTCGTTTCATGCCTCATGTCTATTATATAAGGGATATATATATATATATATAGTGTTTCTATAACTTACTCGAACGTTCAATAAGGACACAAAATTTGCATCCCAAGTAACCTATGTCAATATATGGTAGCTTTGGTACTATATTAGTTCTTCAATACTATATCGTAAAATGGTAGAATAAGCCGCCCAAAACTTTGTACTCTACCCCAGTGATGTCGACCTACACATGTTTGTCTGCCTTGGTTCCATGTAAAAAGCAGCCGGCAATTCGTGTGAAGATAGTCAGGACATGGAAGTCTTCCATTGTTACAAATCCACCCAGGACATGCTTGGTTATTGGAGATGAACATGTAAGAAACATATATTCTAATCAATATTTTATATTTTTTCATCTATTATTCTGACATATTGTTTCATTAATTTAAATAGGGTACTACGATCGAAGCAACTATACCTTCGGATGTTACAGTTCCGTTTGGTGTAAATCTAAACGAAGGTGATTGGTTTGAAATCTATGATTTTAAACTAATTCATGCTTCTGGACTGATACGCACAACAAGAAACAAATACCATATCATCCTCACCCAAAACGCATTGTTAACAAAGATTCATCCTATGACAGAGTTTAACTTCCTTTGCTGTGTGAATTATGAAACCATTCTCCGTGGTTTATCGCATCCTAAGTTCTGTATTGGTATGGGTCGTAATTTCATTGAAAATCTAGAATAGTTTTATGTTACAGTTATTTTCTATCTTTTGTAATGGCATATAAATTTCATACTCGGTACATTGCTTAACCACGTTTTCGTATGTCAATTAGATCTATGCGGAGCTTTGTTTCATGTAGGCCCTCTGGAAGATATAAATCAAGTGCAACCCAACCCGAGTAATGGTGGATACCAAAGTGGGATTCTGTTTACCATCATAAATTCTGAGTGAGTCCTATTCTATTTTCTCTATTTAGGTTTAAACCATTTCATACCTAAACACATCGCGGATTAATATATTCTGCAGTTTTGATGAAATCAACTGTATTGCCTATGGAACTGTAGCTGAGAAGTTATATGAAAACTGGCTTTCATCAACTGAAAAAATTGTTGTTTGTGTATTGAAGCTTTGGCGAATCCAGTGGGGCAAAGGTAAGTTTTTATTTAATTTAAAATAGTATGTAGATCAACTAAATAAAATTGGTTTCTTATCGAACTTTATTGTTGATTTTTATAGGTCACTTGACGCATATCACAAATTTTGAAGACTGCTCGGATATTTTATTTGATCCTGAAATTACTGAAATACAGAACTTCCGAACAATGTGAGTTTAATATGAATGGCATATTTATTTATTAAACATCGGTCGTATATACTAATTGCTAACGTAAATAATCCTTCAGTAATTTCAGGATCAAATAAAGATAGGCAAGATTTTAAAGCGACATCGTCCAAGACTTTGACATTTGAATTATGGGAGTTCTATGTCAAATTTTACTTTTGTTTTGTTATTTTAAGTTGATCTCAAATTCTCTTGTCTAGATGGTTCAATAAGCTTCCATTGGTTTTAATTTTCAACTATGTTTTTCTTACTTTTGAGAGTTATATCCCATTATTAAATTTAGATATGAATCCTGTAGGGTTTTGCTTATAAAAATCATTGACGAGCCGGCAAAACTGAACAATTATAATTTTAATTTCTTCTCGAGGTTTTCATGACCCGGTATGCACATTTTTTTTGGTAGTAATAATGAAAAGGGATCATAATTTCCGAAATGTTTCAAGAATGTCATTTATTCTTTAATTTGTTTACTTTTTCAATTTAGTTGAGTATCATAACTCTTAATAATCATTTGGCCCAACTGAAAGTGTAATACATAATATTTATTTACTGAGATTCTCGAACTGACTATTTGTGACCATATGTGTAGCCCATGTAGTATAAGACCGGTAAAAGAGAAATCAAGAGAAAGTGTAATCCATATTAATTCATTAATCCCCTATTAACAAGTTTAACATAATTACCAAATGACTTTTAATTCTTCACCAAGTAAATCAATTCTATTGGAGTCAACTATTCGACAGCATTAACCGAGATTGTATACTTTGATCTTCAATTTTCCTTTTACTATTTCCAGAATTTAATTGTAAATGTTACCATAGACTTGAAGAACCCATCATAAGTAAAGATCGTATATATAGGGAATTTATAAACAAAATATTGACTTTAGTCATTTGGTATGTAATATCTACCGTAAATTTTGGCAGATTTGTAAAAATACCTTTATTGTAACTTACTGTACAGACTATAGAAATGATTTATATATCCTTCCATACAATTAAAGAGTCCCTCGATTAATTTACTTTCTCATGTATGGTTTCATAAACCACTGTTATATTGTATGGTAATTCGTCATGATCGGAAAGCAACACATATTTATATAGTTTCCTGAATGAAAACTACGTCGACAACTATATAGGTAGTCACTAAATGATATTTATTTCATAACTTTTTTAAATAACTAAGCACACGTGAAGAATGGAATGTAAATCTATACTAAATTCATATGTCTACTCTAATATTTCCATCTTTGCGAACTGCCATATTTTATAGCATTGAACATAACTATATATATATTAACCCAAACGGCATGGGACAATACATAACACAAACCCTAGAACACAAGACTCTTACTTTATTTCGGGTGATGACAAGGTTTTCTGTTCTTTCTGAGTTGCAGCGAAAGTCGGAAGATGCTGCAATACGCGTTAAGATCGTCAGCAAATGGAATACCGTGGGAGGAGCAAGACCACCGCATTGTCAAATGATTTTGGGAGATGAGAAAGTAATTTATCGTTTAACAAAAAATATTATATACCTATTTAGAAATTTTCTTAATACGTAACCCGTATTGTATTTAACTATATATGCAGGGGTCTACAATGGAAGCAACGTTGCCGTTTGAAGTTCTTCTTCCAGAAGGAATCTATCTCGAAGAAGCTGATTGGTTTGAGATACACAATTTCAAATTAATTAGTGTCTTTGAGTTCATCAGAAGAACAAGGAGCAAATACTATATTAAGTTCACAGCGACAACATGTTTTAGGAAGATTCAACCCTTGCGTGATTCTAATTTTCTTATCCTTGCGAACTTTAATACAATACTGAAAGGGTTGTCACATCCAATGTACTCTATTGGTATGTTAAGTATAAGTTTGTTTCGTTTTTGATTAGTTACTTAACTTGGTCGTGTAGGATGGTTCAGCTGAGATCTATTCATCTTATTTCCATTATTTCTGTAGACCTTTGTGGAGCTATGGTTGCTCTTGGGGAGTTGCAACAACTCGAAGAACTAGGACCTGGCGAGATATTTTCTTATCAGAATACCAGGATGGAGTTCACTTTGGTTAACACAGAGTTTGAACCTCTGGCTTTACTCATATTTTTTTAAAGAAACAGATCTTAGTTTTCATATATATCAATATGCTAACTCACCAAATGAATTACAGGTTAAAACACTTAAAGTGTGTTGCCTATGGAAAGGAAGCAGTGACTTTGAATGAATACAACCTTAACTCACGTGCTCCAGTGAATGTCTGTGTTTTGAGGTCATGGAGAATCCATTGGGGAGAAGGTTAGCTATCTAATATTGCATATTTTGCAGATTAAAATATCTTATGTATTTTATACTTCTTATGTAGGTGGTTTCAGATATATCACTAACCTAGAAAGCTCTTCTCAAGTCTTATTTGATCAGGACCTGGCAGAAATACAAAACTTCAAATCGAAGTAAGTATCTTCTAAATTATTACTTTCTGTTTCTTGGCTGGCGATAAGAAAAAAATTTGTGCCCTAATTTTTATCTTCTTCTGTTTCTATGGTCACAGAATTCCTATGCCAACAAATTGAAGTTGATGTTGGAGTGTCTATTAATTTGAAGATTTTTT
>NC_027749.1:18003843-18004025 GCF_000695525.1 Brassica oleracea var. oleracea | reverse complement strand
AAAAAAAAAAAAAAAAAGGAGGGAAGAGAATGTACCTTAGGGAGAGGAGAGGAGTTTAGGAGGAATGGACGAAGCAGCCTCGTCTCGGCGTCCCAATATATAAAAAATGATTCGTCGTAAACGCGACGTAACATTACGACGAAGTTACCAGGCCCGCGTTTTTTCATTTACGACGAAGTTAC
>NC_027749.1:17965198-18002813 GCF_000695525.1 Brassica oleracea var. oleracea | reverse complement strand
ATCATCATATCTTCTAGGAACTCTTTTCCTCGTACGAACAGTTGGAGCAAAGTAGTATGATGTGAAGTTAGATGTTTCGGCTGTCAAACTTCCCGCAACTATTGAACCTTCCACCTTTGCAAGATTTCTTGCTTTCCCCTTCAAATGTTTCATCTGTCGCTCATACGGATACATCCATCCGTTGTGAACAGGTCCACGAAGCAATGTTTCATACGGTAGGTGGACAACTAGATGCTCCATGACGTCAAACAAGGTTGTTTTGGCTTCTGATGACAACCATAAGATGGGAACATGAACGTTTCCATTGCTCTTGATATGTAACTCACTTCTTGAGCAAATATCAGGTAAGTCTATCCTTGACTTTTTGTTATCTTTTGTCTTCCCAGGGACGTTAAGTAATGTATTCATGATGTTCTCAAAAAATTTCTTCTCAATATGCATGACATCCAGATTGTGGCGTAAGAGAAGATCCTTCCAATAGGGTAGCTCCCAAAATATACTCTTCTTATGCCAATTGTGAGACACACCATATCCATCAGGCATATTTCCAGGAACATGCCAATTTCCTCCAACTTTAACTGTTTCCTGAGCTCCGTAATAATCAATGTCTTCTTCGATCTGCTGGCCGGTGAGATATGGAGGAGGACCGTCTCTGACAATTTTTTTGTGCCGAAACAATGTCTTATTTCTTCTGTACGGATGGGCAAGTGGAAGAAAGCGACGATGACGGTCAAACCAACAACTCTTCCTACCATTCTTCAGTTGAAAAGCATCCGTCGATCCAAGACAATATGGACAAGATAATCTTCCATGTGTTGTCTAGCCAGACAACATCCCATAAGCAGGGAAATCACTTATCGTCCACAGCAGAACTGCTCGTATCGTAAAATTGTTTTTCAAGGAACAATCGTACGTCCTCACCCCTTCTGACCACAATTGCTTTAGCTCTTCTATCAACGGTTGAAGAAAAACATCAAGAGATTGTTTTGGATGCTTCGGCCCAGGGATTAATATGGTCAAAAATAGAAATTCTTGTTCCATGCACATATCCGGCGGTAAATTGTACGGCGTAAGAATGACTGGCCACAAAGAATATTGTCTACCAGACATTCCAAATGGACTAAATCCATCGGTGCATAACCCAAGATAGACATTCCGAATATTTGTAGCAAAATCTGCGTGTACCTTGTTGAAATGTTTCCACGCTCTTGCGTCTGATGGATGTGCAACCTCACCATCTCTCTGGACATGTTCCGCATGCCACCTCATCGATGCAGCAGTCCTCTCAGATTGATATAATCTTTTCAATCTGTCTGTAATTGGTAGGTACCACATCCTTTGGTACGGTACCCTATTCCTCCCACGGCCTTGCGGTTTGAATCGTGGTTTTTTGCAGAATCGACACTCTTCTAACTTGTCATCTTCTTTCCAGTAGATCATGCAGTTGTCGATGCAAACATCAATCATCTCCGAAGGCAACCCAAGACTATAAACCAATTTCTGAATCTCATAATAAGATTCAGCAGACACGTTGTCTTCTGGCAAATACTCTTTAAACAACTCCGCCCATGCATCCATGCAATTCTCAGGTAAATTATGATCCGTTTTAATATTCATCATCCTAGCTGCTAGAGACAATTTAGAGAGACCTTCTCTACAACCAGTGTAGATTGGTTGATTTGCAGCATCTAGCATTTCATAAAACCTTTTTGCATCCAAATTAGGTTCTTCTACATTTCCAGTTCCATCAGCTATTGTTGTAGTTGTTTCTAAAAATGCATCACTAATCATATCTTGAACCCTATCATGATCTACCATCTGCTCATGATCTTGATGTTAATTATATTCATTATGCAAATGATTCGGTTCTTCACTATGATGACCATCCTCAAAATTATTATTACTACTACTAGCTTCATTTCCCCCATAACCCTCTCCATGTTGATACCAAATGTAGTACTGTGGTGTAAATCCTCTGTTTACTAAATGCTTCCATACAGTTTCACTACGTGCAAATTTTGAATTCTTGCATTTCCGACAGGGGCAGAACATCTTACCACTTTCCTGTGTGATCGGTGTACAGCCCGCCTGGTGCATGAATGTCTCTAGGCCGCTCAGAAATGCGTTCGTCACCCTCCCGTCGGAATCTTTGTGCAAATACATCCAACTTCGTAACTCGTAAATACTACCGCCACCGGCCATTTTTTTCTTAGATTTTTTTTTTAAATCTTTTTTTTTCTGATTTTTATTTCGGATTTTTTTTTCTCCCGTTTGTGTGTTGTGAGGAAGAGAGTTGTGGGAAATGACATATATATAGAGAAATTTTCGAGTTGGGTAGTTGAAATATAACAACGATTTTACAAGGAATATTTTACATGGATTTTACATGGTTTTAACATATTATTTACAACGACTTTACGACGAAATTAGGTAAGTTAAAGCACATTGAATACACGTTTTCACCTAAATATAACGGTAACATGCTTCGTTGTAATGTCGATGTAATGATTACGACGTATTTCTCATTCCACGTACATTCGTCGTAAACTTACATGGAGTTTACAACGAAATCAGTTCGTCGTAAATTTACATGGCGTTTACGACGAAAGTTATATTCCTCGTAATTTCGTTGTAAAGACCATGTAAATTTACGACGAAATATTTTCGTCGTAAATGTTCGTTGTTACGGGCACGTTTTCTTGTAGTGTTTGGTGATAATGTGTTGCATCTGAAAACATATATAGCAAAACATAGTGTACACATGAAAGGAGCCAGCTGTTATGTTACCAAATGATGAGAGCTTTACCCGGTAGCTTTTCCACTGTGGAGACTAACTTGTTCCTCCTTAGTAAGGAGTCCTTACTTTCTTTATCGATAGACCACCAGCCAAGTAATCTGTTATTTATCAAATGAGAATGATTAGTTTTTTTTTTCTTGTTGTCACCAGAGATTCCCATTGCTCAGTTTGTTTTACCTTTTACAATGTTGAAAGAATCTCAGGAATACACGAGCCAATGATCTCGCTAAATATCTTCCATAAGGACCACCAACATTATAAATCCACAAGACAGACTTCACCACCGAAGTATATGTAACAAAAAGCACCGTAGCTCCTTGTAGCAGAAAAAGAGGTACAAACAGAACTACAATCGGAATGTCTTGGGAGAAGCAGATGTTCCCGGGCAATTAGATAAAAGATAATTAGCTCAAACACGTGCAAAAAGATACGGACTTGTTTCTGTAAATGGGATTTTCATTACATATCGACCAATATCAAGGATGTCGCATTCTCTGTTGCTGTCCTCATTTCGATATCTTACTCCCACTGACGATGAGAAAAGTATATGTGAATCCCTATGGATCGACTGATTCCTCCATTTTGTGACAGGAAATCCAAATAACTCTGCTATGCTGTAGATTGAGAAGAAAGAAGATTGTTCATACTACTAGAAGATGATAGTTCAGAAAGACTTCAAGAAGAAAAAAATTAGTTTACCAAAGTTTATAGATAAGTCCCACAATTCCAACGCAACTAGATCACCTATACAAAGCTCGGGACATAACAGATTCAGAAAAAAAAAACAGACTGAGACTAGGCAGTAATATCATGATAGAAAGATGACAAACAAAACAATCTGTTTTGCAAAATAAAGAAAAAGTATACAAAATTATAGACATTGCAACGTCAGCAACACTTCCAGGGTATCGTTTGGAGGCTAGAAGATCATAAACTAATTAAATAGTGAAGTAAAATGTGCAACATACCACGTGATTTAACAAGAGTGAAGGTTATGGCAGCAATGAAGGAAACCATCCATATGGAAACCCATGTGTACTACAAAAATAAATAAACAATGTAAGAAGCAAATTAACAAAGGTTAAAGAACTAATGAAACCACATTTTGTAGACAGAATCCGATTAAGTGATCATATTTAAAATGCTCATAGAGAATAACCAACTTACGAGAATAACCAATCCACATTTTGTTGAATTTTCGGTTTTTGGTTATTTATTTAACTAAATAATGTATTTGTAATATTTGATGTATTATATTCACCAAGTAAATAATTTTTTTGGCATCTTAAACCATCTATTTACGATGAATATTTGATATCATATAAAAAATTGAACAAATAGACGTAATTAGATTGCCCTTAATGAAACATGCAATGTTAGTGAAGGAAACATGCCCCTAAGGTAATTATGACAATAGGATCCTGCTTTAATAGTATAGATATTAATTTTAATTTTATTATGGGGTTAATATTTTAATTAAAAAATTATATACTTTTAATAAAGATTTATACTTTTCAATAAAAAAATTCAATTATTTTTATGAATGCTTAAATTATATTTAAAGAAAAAAAATAATTTGAATGGTTGAAAAAAAAATATTTGAACTTGGACTCAATGGCCCAAAGAAAAAAAAATGTGAGAATTGGATCTGATTTCTCAATCGGCTCAAATGGTTCAAGAGAGATCTGACGTGGTCAGTGGGTTGGATCCGAAAAAATAGTTCAATATAGATGTGTTATTAATATTACTTGATTGCCCTTAATGAAACATGCAATGTTAGTAAAGAAAGGGCAGGCTAAGGTAAAAATGACAATAGGATCCTGTTTTAATAGTATAGATTTCTACTACTATCAATGTTTCCAAACATGTTTAAATGGTACTTCTACTTTAATAAGATAGACTAGAGCTTGACCCGTGCGACCGCACGAGTGTTTATGTAACGATTGTATATCATATATTTAACGATTGTATATCATATATTTTGTTACTGTTATCGTGTCGTGTTATGTATATATTTATTAAATGTCTGTTGGAGCAGTTATGTAACTATACAAAAGATTGGATGTATATATATATATATTATTGTATATATATATATATTAATATCTATGTTGGATCAAATTTATATTGACATTTCTTTCGTATTTAATCGTATAATTGAAATGTATTATTAGTATATTATGTGTTTGGGTCAAACTGAAAATGAGTTACAACTATTCTAAAAACCCAATTGGATGGGATATAAATTGACCCGCCTATTTTAACTAAATCATGAGAATAAAGTTAATTTTATATTCAAAATATGAAGTTGATATTGCTGGAATATTTTTTTTTATTTAAAAAAATTGATGATAATATTCCGAAAAAGTTTATAATAAGGAAGGTTAAAACATAAGTGAACCACGTCTAATATATATGCAAAATATTTTATTGGTAAGTTATAGTAATAAACATTAATCAATTTTGTTTATTTATGGTAATGTATACATATTATAATACTAAAAGCGTGGAAGGTAACTTTTAAATTGTTTTCATAGTTTATGTTGTTTCAATAGTTTGTTAATATTTATTTTAATAGTTTGTTAATATAAGTATATTTTAAAGTTCATTTAATTACATTTAACTCAAATTTATTTAAGGAAATCACATTAATCTAACTGAAAAAGACAAGCATTAAAATAAGAAATTCAATTTAATTCTCAGTGGCATGAAAGTGTAATTAAATTTAAAAATTAAGGGATATTTTTTAATTGGTATTTCTCTTTTAATAATAGAGATAATTTTTAAAAACATATCCATTCTTAAATATTTTTTGAATAAATAAATATTTTTAATTTAATCAACTGAAAATAATATCCGTACAATTGTGTGAGTCAAATTCTAGTTTTATTGATTCATGTTATATATTAGTGCTGTATGTTTTAGGTAACATTTTAATGATGCACGTTTTTTAAAATCTCCATTATTAAAATTATGCACGTAAGGATAACTCATGAGTTTTTTTTGTTGATTAAATGACATTATGTCCAAATTTATTTAAGGATATTTCATTAAGGTAACTGAAAAAGACAAACAATAAAATATGAAGTTTAATTGATTTAAGCATATTTCATTAATGTAACTGAAAAGACAAGTAATAAATTAGACAATTTTATTCATTTTAGGATATTTCATAAATGCAACTGAAAAAGACAAGCAAAAAAAATAGGGAGTTTAATTAATGAAGTAAGAAAATTTTCAAATGGGTACTTCTCTTTTAATAATATAGATATTTGTTATCCATTTAGGTACGGGTTGTTCTTTTCGGATTTTTTTTTTAATTAGGTTCCACTTAAATATTACTCCCTCTGTTTCATTATAAGTGTCGTTTTAGGTTTCGGCACACGGATTAAGGAAACAATTAATTTTGTACATTCCCTATAAAAAAACACTATTACCTATATACCTAACCATATTTCAACCAACAGAAAAATAAATTTTTCATAAAATTAATAAACTTTGCATTGAAAATCGAAAACGGCACTTATTTTGTAACGAAAAAAATTCTCTAAAACGACACTTAATATGAAACGGAGGGAGTATAAATTTATGTATGAGTATTGATTGGGTTCTTTTGGGTCTGGATGTGTTCAGTTCTGATATATAGAAACCTAAAAATATCTAAATAACAAATGTATCTGAAGCGGATTCGGATATTTGTACAAAAAATAATCATAGTATCCGATTTGGTCCAGGTCTTTTGAATACAATTAATTATATTTTACGACTCATCTATAATATATAATAATAATTATGAAAAATAAATATCAATGTATAAAAATATATGAACCAATATCCGCGCGGGTGCGTGGATCAATCTCTAGTTTATCTTAATTGGTTAGAATTATCTTTAAATTTTTTTATAGTATACCAAACTGGCACAGCGTCGAGTTAAGATTTAATGACCGTTTATACCAAAAGGTATAGCCATTCAATGAAAAGGAATAGCCATTCAATGAAAAGGAATGGCCATTCAACGAGGACTGAATGATCGTTGATTTTGAAGAATAACCGTTTAAACGAGAGTTCTTGGTAATCGTTGATTCCAAAGAATACCGGAGACAAAGAAAAACTAAAAGTTCTAAGATTTTTCTTATTCAATATATCAATAGTAACAATTGACAGACTAGTTACAACTTAAACTAGGTGTCTTGCCCGCATGTGCGGGCATAATCTTTTTATAGATATTTATTATTTTATATAGATATTTATTATTTTATATTTTGTTAATTCAAAACCAACATGTTAAGTTATTATTTATATTCTTAACAAGTTTATACCAAACATAAAATAATTTATATATGACAGCAAATTTCATTAAAATATATATATTAATTATTGTGTTGAAATTTTCTAAACACTCATATATTATAAATGTTTTAGACTATATTTTTATACAAATGTTTTTTCTTCATTAATATTTAATTATATACTGTTTTATATCTTAATTTTTATAATAAAAATATTATTTAAAGATAACAACACAGCATATAAGTATTATCTTATTTTTTAGAAATATAAAAGATAACAACAATATTTTTTAGAAATATAAAAGATTATTTCAAGATAACAACAAAATATATGAGAATTATCTTTTTAGAAATTTAATATTATTAATATAAAATTCGTTTTTAATTAAATTATTATATATAAAATTTTATTAAGGATAACAACGACATTAACCAGTCTAACTTTTAACGTGAGAGCTCGATTCCGAAAATTTACTTGGCAAATAATAGTATAGATAAGAAATACTTACAAACCCTAATCTAACGATATGAAAGTTATTAACAAAGATCATAAAGCCCAACACTAATCATAAGCCCAACAAGTAAATACAACTACACTGAATGCATTAGATGCGCTGAATCAGTAAAGACGAGATCGTGTAAAGATGCGCTGCATCAGTATCATTATTACAAGATGCTTAATCAAAACACGACATACGAAAGTATTATACATTTTCATCATGGGCGTCTGAAATCTCTACGCGTCGTATACAGGCATACGGAGCTTAATCAATTCACGACATATCGGACATGTCTTGCATTTCTT
This sequence comes from Brassica oleracea var. oleracea, assembly GCF_000695525.1. Classification (NCBI taxonomy): domain Eukaryota; kingdom Viridiplantae; phylum Streptophyta; class Magnoliopsida; order Brassicales; family Brassicaceae; genus Brassica; species Brassica oleracea. Next base: position 17,994,922 of record NC_027749.1, on the reverse strand, counting down.
GCAGCACGTGCTGAAACACACAAAAACGACACGAACATTGTACAAGATGGTATTCCAAGAAAACACAAAATGGTCTACACTTCTAATTAGCAAAATACAATTAAGACTACTGGATACATTAAAAGTATCGGTGGTATGTGCTAGTTTGTGTCACAATGCAGGTTATTTGGCTGTAAAGACAAAATGTATTGACACAAAGTCATGTTTGAACAAGTGCTAGTTTTGATAAACAACTTTTTGGAATGACAATAGCAATAGTACTTATTGAAACATGTCATTTTAGATGTTTACTAAGAGCAAACAATGCGGTTTAAGGGGGGCAGAGAAAAAGAAGAAAGAAGCAAACAAAAGGAATGTTGGTTTACCTGCAGAGGACGTAATGTTTACATGGGAGTAGAACCATGTTGACCGGATTCTCAAAGCAAACTTTGCAAAGATTCTTCTCCTGCTGGCTGCTATCTGTTTGCTCACTCAATGCAGCTTTTGGTGAGAATGTGTTGTATCTGAAAACATATGGAGCAAAACATTGTGTATAAGTGAAAAAAGCTATCTTGTTTTGTTACCAAACGATTTCAGCCTTTACCCGGTAGTTTCTCCACTGTGGAGCCTAACTTGTTCCTCCTTACTTCCTTCATTGATAGACCAACAGCCAAGTAATCTGTTATTTTACCATATGAGAATGATTAGTTCTTCTCGTTGTCACCAGAGATTCCCATTACTCAGTTTGTTTGTACCTTTTACAATGTTGAAAGAATCTCAGGAATACACGAGCCGATGATCTCGCCAAATATCTTCCATAAGGACCACCAACATTATAAATCCACAAGACAGATTTCGAGAACGAGATATATGTAACAGAAAGCACCACAGCTCCTTGTAGCAGAAAAAGAGGTACAAACAGAACTAAAACCGGAATTTTTTTGGGAGAAGCAGGTGTTCCCTAGCAATTAGATAAAAGATAATTAGCTCAAACACGTGCAAAAAGATATGATGGACTTGTTTCTGTAAAATGTGTACCTCTAAGCTCAAGAAAAGGATGAATTGAAAGGTAATAAATGGGATTTTCATTACATATCCACCGATATCTAGGAGACCGCATTCTATGTTGCTGTCCTCATCCCCATATCTTACTCCCATTGAAGATGAGCTAGGTATGTGTGAATCACTATGGATTGACCGTTTCCTCCACTTTGCGCAGAGAAACCCAAATAACTCTGCTATGCTGTAGATTGAGAAGAAAAAATATTGTTCACACTACTGGAAGAGGATAATTCAGAAAGACTTTACGAAGAAAAATTTAGTTTACCCAAAGTTTATAGATAAGTCCCACAATTCCAACGCAGCTGTATAACAGATTCAGAAACAAAAGAAACAGACTGAGACTTGGCAGTGATATTAACATAGAAAGATGGTAACAAAAAACAATCTTTCATCTATTAGTAAATGTGCAACATACCACGTGATTTAACAAGAGTGAAGGTTATCGCAGCAATAAAGGAAACCATCCATATGGAAACCCATGTGTACTACAAAAGTAAATAAACAATGTAAGAAGCAAATTAACAAAGGTTAAAGAACAAATGAAACCAAATTTTGGGACACTCAAAGAGAATAACCAACTTACGAGAAGTGGTTCATCACTCATAGTTTCCTCATTTCTAGGCATGCGTGTCAAACACTTTCTGCAGGAGAAGTTGCATGTCAGTCATCACTGAGGGAAAAAGTCTAGATGACAAAAACCAAAACCTTAAAACTTTGATGAAATACCTGAGATTAACAACCAAAATGGCTACCTCGAAAGAAAGCAAGGGTAAGAAGACAAACGTTAAGTCAACATCTGCAAGAGAGGGAAACAAACCATTCATATATACCCTTTGATTAAAGAGTATTAGTAAAATGGTGGGAAAAAAATACCATATTTATCTTCAAGATGTAGAAAGAGAAGGATCTCAAAAGCAACAAGCAGTGGCGTTGCCATGACATATTGAAAAGGAGTCCACTGCAACAAGACCAGAACTTAAACAGGTTACAAGCAGCCCTGCCAAACTAAGATTAAAAGGGTAATAATCATACATTCTCATCATGAGGCATCGGTGGAGAAGGCAACGAGCATCTACCACGCGAAATGATAGCATGACACAGCCACCACAAGGGTGTAAATACAAACCTGCAAAAAACAGAATCAAAGGAGAGTCCAACAAGTCTTGATCCTCAAGGATGACTAAAGAAGATTCACTAGACTTAGTCAACAGAAGCCAAGTCATCAAAAGATAAGAACTGACCACCATGAGTGAGAAAGGAGATGATCAAGCTTGAGAGCAATAAGAAGCGTGAAGGAGAAGATGAAACCATTGGCGGAGACCGCTTGAAACGACTTCCAAATTTTTTTCCATCTCATTACTCTCCTCTGCACCAACATCACGAAACTGTGAATCAGTCAGAGAGACACTTGTTTGTTTACAGAGTTCGAATTCAAGATCTGGTTGTGGGAAAGTTGAGATTTTTTAGTGGAAATTTCGAGAGTCAACACTCAGTCCCAATAGTACCATTTTACTTTTATGTTAATAATATGTATTCCTTCCTTTTTCTAAATGTTAGAAATTTTACTTAAAACACGGTTACTAAGAAAATCTATTTTTATCTAAAATTTATATTATTAAAACTGAAGTACATTTTAGATTAGAGATTCGTGTGTGGCGAGTGGATTCATTATATATTTGAATTAATATATTTTTTTAATTTTCAAAACATGAATAATATATTTGGTATAGAACATTATTTTAAATCACTTTATATAGAATTTTAGAAGCTTGTACTTTAAAATCGTTGCAATTAAGTAAATTGCATAATAGATGATTTGTATTTTTTTTTAAATATGTATTATTTGTTCTCTCGTTATAGATTATACAAACTCACAAATGAATACCAAAATGAACCATATTTTGATCGGAGAGAAAGAATCAAACTAAAGTACTTTGTAAAGACATAATTTACCGCTTAATACCATTTTATTAATTATGTACTTTATGTTTTTGATAAGGGCATCTCCAAAGAAGACTGGAAAACGCTACTATAGTATAAAAATTTGACTTTTATTCTCCGATGGGATAGTATACTAAGCGACATTATAGTGTTTTGATGCTTTTTGTAACAGTGTTACACTAAATATAGTGTAGCACTGTAGCGACGGGATAACTTTGTTTTTGAATTTATTTTATTGTTTAAATACTTTAACTGGTTATATTTACTTTTACAAAATTTCAAATAAAATTCACTATTATGTAATTATGATATTAAATTTATTTATCATAAATATTTAGGGTAAAACCCGACCTACGGGCAGGTAAGCACGATAAGTAATAGAAAACTATTTTAGTTTTAATAAAAATTTGAAATTTTTTTTTTTTCACCTACTTTTGTAGTGGGTGTATTTGAAAATCTATGAGAGGGAGAGCTATTAAAAACCGATTATTGTATTTAAAGAGAAACAATCGTATTGCATGAGTATGCATTAATAGTTTAATGCATACAAATACTGCCCGCGATCGTTTATTCTTAAAGGCCAACTTGTTTAGGGCATCTCCATCTCAACTCCATTTTTTCCTCTAAAATAGAGTAAAAGTGGATATGGAGTAAGGAATGCTCCAACCCAACTCCATATCTCACTCCATAATGAAATTTACTCCATAAATAGAGTAGTTTATTTTTTGTTTGTTCATCACTTCATAATGGAGTAGAAAATGGAGTAGGAAATGGAGTAGGGTTGGAGCAATTTTACTCCATTTTCACTTTTACTCTATTTTGAAGGAAAAAATGGAGTTTTACATTGGAGATGCTCTTAGGACCATATAAGCTCATGACTTCCGCGTTAGTAGAATTAAAGTCAGAAAGGAAATAAATACAAAAAAATAGTTTACTTACTCAACTTATATGATGATTGATTGATAGTGTTCGTGTTTTATTGGAAGACTAGGTAGTAATCTGCGCCTTGCGCGGGATGAGATAGTTATTTTACATGTTTAAATTATATATGCGTGAGTTAGTATATAAGCTTATAATATGATACATAAACCATACTTATCGGTTTTGAATGTATTAATAGTTTATTGACTGAAAAAATTAGAATTTGTCTTCTGGAATATTGCAAAGATAAATTAAGTTGGCTCAACATAAGTGGGTTTAGCGTTTTATTTTTAATTGTTTCCAGTGGGCCGCGTTTAAGTTCAGTCACATTGGGTTGGATTTTATGTTTTTTGTTTTAAATAATTTTGCTCAACTTAGTAAAAAAAAGAATAAAAAATAAGACTAAAGGTGGATAAAATTTACGGCAAGAACGAAATCGATCCGCTTCACTTTCTGTCCCGATTTCGATTCATGTCATAAACAAAGCTAAACAGATTCAAGTCATTTTTTGACTTCCTTTCCTTTCTCTGAATTAAAATCTCCTCCAAACGGGTCTTCGATTTATGTATTTGGGAAGACCGTCTTCGCGAACAAACTCCTATCCCGTGATTTACTCCAAGCAAAGGCGATTCATTTAATTGAAGGTGCAAACCCAGAAAAAAAACTGTTCAGATCTTAGGTATGCTGATCTATTTATGCTTCTTTTGTGTAGATTAAATTGATTATCCAAGTTTTTTTAATATATGGATATTGGAGTATTGGAGTATTTTGTATATTGAGCTTACCGCATTGTAATAGATGTATTTACCATATTATTGATTCATTTAATGTCATGTAATAATGGAAAATTGAATGCGTTAACTTGGACAATACTCCAAGTAAAATAAATGCCACTAATAACAATTTATGAGTTATTAATGCTAAACGTGGACAATAAGGCTTATTGAGATCAATGCTTGTCACACGGAGGGAAAATTGCGTTTAGAAAGGACCGGAAAAACAAAGCATCCGCAGTCTAAGAAGGATTTTATATTTATTACTGAAGCCCGATTGTATAAACTATAACAGAAAATAATTTGATTAGAAAATTCGAACACAAAAATTATTAGACTTTAGAAAACGAAAAAATGACTATATGACAACGACAATAACTTATACATGTAAATCACACATGTTATAGATTGTACGTTAACTATGTTTAAGGTTGAAATCCAGAAACTTTTTTGATCCAGACAAAGAAATACTAAGAACATATACCATATAAACACGTATGGTAGTAACAAAGCATGCACGATAACTTTTATAAACTTGAAACCGTTATATTATTTTGTAAAGGTGACTTGGTTAGACAGTTATTATAATTATATAGAGGATGCACGTTAGTTATTGCTTCCACGTTTTTAATTAGTAATGTGATGGAATGTGTAATTATGGTAAGGGAGGTCCAATGTAACAAAAAAAAGTATTTTCTCTAGTAAGATCTAAGTTTTTTAATTAGACGCTCTGAGAAGCTCTGTGGAGCTGACACCTAAGCACTGATTACAAAGTCATAACTTAAAAATGTTTCTCCTTTAATATATAGGGGATATAAAAAAAGAGTAAGAGACAGAAACATCGCACTTGCATGTGAAAATCTGGTGCTAGTTGGAATTGAAACTCAAGTGGCATTGTTATGTTATTTTCTCTTATTTTTATGGTTTTAAGGTTTATTGTTTTTTCTTTTGCTAAAATTTGGATTAAGGCTTATTGTTTGCAAAAGAAATAAATGATTATCAATCAAAAATGATGCTATAAAACTCAGATTTTCTACTTTCTAAATAGTGTACTGAATCCCAGAATCACATTTAATGAATACTACATAGTAACAGTAAAATTGGGCAGAGTACTTGTCATCATAACTTTTAAAATTAGTACTCCCGTCGATCTCTGCTTACTTTCCAACCTCAAATTTTGTAGGTTCTTTAGCACAAATTTATTAAATGATACTCCCTCCGTTTTTTTATATAAGTCATTTTAAAGAAATTTTTATGTTCCAAATTATATGACATTTTTGGTTTTCTATTTAAAATTTATTAACACTTAATGTTATATGACCAATGATAATATACCTTCTATTTTATTATTGGTTGATTTGTGGTTAGGTAAATAATTAATGATGTTTTTGTTTAGAAAATATTAAAAATTAATAATTTCTTAATCTAAGTGCACAATTATAAAACGACTTATATTAAAAAACGGAAGGAGTATTTGTTTAATAAAAAAATAAGTATATTTCGATTAGAAAACTGTAAGATTTATTACTCGAAGTAATACAAAACAGTTAGGGTATGAATGGTGACCAAAGAACGACGAGGAACAAATGCATTCCCTAACATTCCTTAAAAAAATCAACATTCATAAGGAATAATTTTTCCTTTTCATTCTCTACCATTCTTTTTTTTGTAGAGAAATAAAGAACAAATTAATTCCTTGTTAAATATGGGATGGAACAACCATTCTTTTTCATTCCTGCAATTTTGTTCCTCTACATTCCTTTTCTATTCGTTCCTCTTGTTTCTAGAATGGTCACCGGTTGGACTCTTAATGTTGGTTTTGACTTTTGAGTATTTTTTTGAATCGGAGTTTGATTTAAACGTAACTAAATAAAGTAACGAAAATATCTGACCAGACAGTTGTAAAGTCATTTACTCTTCTTTTTTTGGTCACCATCATCTTAAAACAAATAAAATAAGAGAAATCAACTTCGTCTTGAGGTTGGCTAATCTCTCTTTTACTTCAGTGCTTTTGGGAGTGAACAAAAATGGCTTCTTGATTCACCAGCTACGGTAGTGGGCTCGAGGTTTATGGTAAATATATCATTGGTGATCTCAAAACTGTCATAAACTCCAATATCAATAATCCTCAGCCGACGTACAAGAATCAGATTCCCGAAATATTCTTCGATCAGATCGGAAACAGATTTCCAGGTGGGAATGCAATTGCTTGAAAATGAACTCTACCTGAATTCCCAGCAGCTCAGCAGCAACATTCATTTCATCATCAAGCAGCTATCAACGCATTTCTGGTAAGGTCTATGAAGCCTAGAACTTTCCATAATATTCAATTGCCTACAATCGGGAAAAGACAGGTAGAAACTCTAGAATGAATTAGAAAAAAAAAGTGATGAACTTCACGGGAATAAACTTACTTATATGTGAAAATCCACAACCATTAAGATATGAAGAGATGTATTGAATAAGACGTGTGATGAGTAGGTCGGTATTGTTAATGACAACATCAATGTATTAAGTGAATCTGATCGACAACCGTAACGCCGCCGCAGTTTCTTCTCACGGGGAGGAAGAAGAAGCGTATCATAACCTTAGCCAAACAATGCTTAAAATAAAACATTTGTTGTTTTAACTAAAGAAGCCCAAACTATTACTACTGAATAAAGCTATTTGTTTTAAGGGAGCCCAAACTAACAATAGAAAGCCTATCCGAAACCTAAAACGAAATCACGTTTTGTTAAGTAAGAGAGACACGTGCCGCGCCGTCATGAACTGACTTTTTGACGTGGACGCCTGGCGGAACCAGAAGAGAGCAAAACAGTATTATATATAAATATATATAGATTTGTTTGGAAACAAGAATAGCACTATATATCTATATTATTTGGAAACATGAATAGCTTTTAAAAAAAATTATGGTCATTTTATAAGCCTAGGATTGTATGAACTCAATATAAAGAAACTCTTCTTTATAAGCTTAAGAAACACTCACAAAACTTAAGCACTCAAACACAATCTCTAAGCTCACACAAAGGTATGCAACACTCTTGCAACTCTTTATATAGAGACTATATTTCCTAAACTCATTAGGAACACATATTTCCTTTTTTTTTAAGCTAATCCTATACTCATTAGGATTGGTGTAACTTAACTCATAAGTTATCTTTATGTTTATCTCCAACATTCTCCCCTTTAAACTTAAAGTTAACTTCTTCAATATCTTGAACTCCAACAAGATCCTTCATTTCCTTGAACTTGATTCTTCCTAACGCTTTAGTTAACATGTCTGCCTTTTGTTCTGCTCCTGGCACATGTTGGACGTCAACTTGTTCGTTCTCGATGCATTCCCGAATGAAGTGATAGCGCTTGTGTATATGCTTACTACGACCGTGGAAGACTGGATTTTTGGTGAGGGCAATAGCCGATTTGTTATCAAGCCGTACCACTATCTTTTGCCTCGGTTGACCCGTAACCTCTTCGAGCAGATCTTGAAGCCATATGGCTTGTTTTGCAGCTTCAGTTGCCGCCATAAACTCAGCTTCACAAGAAGATAATGCTACTGTCTCTTGTTTTTGAGAACACCACGTGATAGGACAATCATTCAAATAAAAGATGTGGCCTGTAGTACTCCTACCGTCATCATCATCAATATTATGGCTTGAATCACTAAAGCCTTGGATTTCCATTGTGGTCGCTTGCTTGTATACGAGACCTAGTGTCGTCTTCCAATGATCCTGGTTTCTCTGTTATATCTCGACCACTCTTATTCCATTCCCATGTTTTGCTTTCCTCAAAAACAACGTCTCTGCTGACGACTATTCTTTGTACCGTGGGATCGAATAACCTGTATGCTTTAGAGCCGGACTCGGTTCCAAGGTATACAACGGGTCGAGACCTATGATCCAATTTCTTCAAGTTCCCTGTCTCTATTTTGGCATGCGCAGTACAGCCGAATACTCGTAGATGGTTGATGTTTGGTTTTCTTCCTCTCAAAACTTCATACGGCGTCGAAGAAACCAAGGTCTTGGTCGCAATTCGGTTGATCAAGTAGGTTGAGTGTCGAACAGCCTCTCCCCATAAGTAGTTTGGCACTTCCATGTGTGTCAAAATACTCCTTGTCATCTCTAGCAAGGTTCTATTTCGTCTCTCTACTACTCCGTTCTGCTGCGGTGTGTACGGAGCAGTTAGGTGACGTTGTATACCCGATGTTTCGTAGAAGTTTTTAAACTCAGAGCTTGTAAATTCTCCTCCCCTGTCTGTTCTTAATGTCATAATGTCTACTGCGGTGTGTACGGAGCAGTTAGGTGATGTTGTATACCCGATGTTTCGCAGAAGTTTTTTAAACTCAGAGCTTGTAAATTCTCCTCCCCTGTCTGTTCTTAATGTCTTTATGCTTTTACCGGTCTCATGCTCGATCAATGCTTTGAATCTTTTAAACTTGTCGAATGCTTCTCCTTTTTCTTTCAGCAAAATAGACCACATATAGCGTGAGTGATCATCTATGAGCACAAATATGTACCTGCTTCTTCCTGCGGTGGGTGGTGTTATCGGTCCACATAAATCACCGTGTACGAGTTCTAGAACAGAGGATGCACGATGGTAGGTAGATGCTGGAAACGGTTGTCTTGCTTGCTTACCACGTAAGCAGGAATCGCAAGTCTCCTTCTCGACTTTGATTTTGGGAAGACCGGTGACGAGTTCCTTCCCTACCGGTGACGAGTTCCTTCCCTACCATTGACTTCATTGCATCGGCTCCAAGATGTCCTAAGCGTGCATGCCAACGAGAGTAATCATTCTTAATCTCAAGTTGCAAGCACTTGTGTTGTTCCACCTCCATTATGACTTTATATAATCTGTTTTTGGACGTTGGTGCCTTTACGATCAAGTTTCCAGTTTTATCATGGAGGGTAAGGTAATCTTTTCTCATTCTTACATCACATCCCGATTCTGTAGCTTGTCCGAGACTTATAATATTACTCTTCAACTCTGGAATAAAGTAAACGTCAGCAAGGATCTTTCTCCTTCCGTCTTGGCTCACAAACAACACAGACCCCTTTCCTTTGATGTCTATTCTTGAATCATCACCGAAACAAACTTTTCCAGTGATTGTTTCATCAATGGATCTGAAATAACTTCTATTTCCAGTCATATGGTTACTTGCTCCGTTGTCTAAGTACCATATTCTGTCACCGTCAGTATTGGAATCAAACTCCTTGGGCTTTACGTTTCGCTCGTTGAGATAGACAATTTCATGTATCATAAGCATATACATAAGCTTGCTCTGGCTTTCTTGTGTATCCTCTTCTTCTTCCGCAGAAATTCGTTCTTCGTATGCTTTCAAGCGACCGACAACGTCTTCGAAACCCGTGTTGTTTAAATCCAATAGCTGTTCAAGAGAAGCAACTATATGAATATACTTCTTGTGTGGTAAGCCTTGCAGGAATTTTTTCACGAGTTTAGCTTCTTCCATATTCTCTCCCAGTGCAGCTGACTTCGATGATATTTCCGATAGCTTGCCCACAAAGTCATCGATCTTATCAGTTTCTTTCATCTTTAGCCGCTCGAACTCAGTCATGAGGGTTTGAAGTCGTGCCTCTCTTACCCTATCAGCTCCCACATGGCGAGTTTTGATTGCTTCCCATATTTTCTTTGCGGTATCCAGTCCTCCCACTTGTAGGATCATGCTCTCCGGGATCGATTGAAACAAGAGCGCTGACGCCATGTCGTTCTTCTCGTCGTTAGTCGATTCTTGCTCGACTACTTCCCACACCTTATGAACCCGAAGCAACATCTTCATCCGTATTGACCACACGGTGTAATTGGTTGTGTTTAACATTGGACACTTTATAGAGGACGAGCCTCCTTCCTTCTTGACAGTTGTGGTAACTAGATCACCCATGATTCTCAATCGGGTCTGGCTCTGATACCAAATATAAGCCTAGGATTGTATGAACTCAATATAAAGAAACTCTTCTTTATAAGCTTAAGAAACACTCACAAAACTTAAGCACTCAAACACAATCTCTAAGCTCACACAAAGGTATGCAACACTCTTGCAACTCTTTATATAGAGACTATATTTCCTAAACTCATTAGGAACACATATTTCCTATTTTTTAAGCTAATCCTATACTCATTAGGATTGGTGTAACTTAACTCCTAAGTTATCTTTATGTTTATCTCCAACACATTTAGCAATATAAAAAAAATTGATTTGTAATCAATATTTCATCAAATACATTCAGTTACCATAACTCAAATACACGTAATAAATCCCACGTTTAAATATGGAAACAATAAAAGAATACTTAATAAACAGATTTGGACAAATATATGATACATCTGCAATGTAAATTTATAAAAAATACCCAAAATTTTATCCGATTACCCAATTTTCTTTTAAAAAATTCAAATTTTACCTGAAACCCAAAACTATTGTAAATCCAAACTCAAAACTTAAAAAATATATGTGATTCCAGAAACATATTCGAAATACCCTAATATACTTAATATACACAAAATATTTCCGACTAGGTCTCGGGTTCAAACTCAAACAAAGACCCGAGGGTCCAAAAAAATACCTATTAGGTAATTTTCTCTGAACCCGAACCCAAACCAAACCTATGTTTTGAGTCGGTTTCGGTTTGGTCTTTGGTCCGGATTAAATATCCAGGTCTAAGAGAAAGTTATATAAAATGTACATATAAAAATAAACTACTCGTAGAAAATATAATTTTAAAAAATTCTCTTCTTCGCTATAATATGACTTTATATTATAATATAATCTCAAAAACCTGCGCTTTCGAAGCACGGGTCAAAATCTAGTGTATTATTAAAGCTATAAATTAAAAACAACTGAACCAATTACAAAATAGAACTATTAAATTTGATTGGTTAAACTGTTTTTGATAAAGTAAAAGTTACCTCAAAATATGAGAACATCTTACATATTGGAACATAAAAATTCTTCTAAGACCATCTCCAATGGTTTATACTATTTTTTACTCTAAAATAGAGTAATTATATAATAGAGTTGGATGTGGCTTCCATGGTACTCTATTTTAGAGTGAAAAATAGAGTGATGAACAAACAAAAAATACAAAAAAAACAAATTATTCTATATATAGAGTAAACCCATTTTTTACTCTATTACAGAGTAGAAAATAGAGTAACATTGGAGTATTTTTACTCTAAACCTATGTTACATGTAAACGGAAACACGTACGTGGAAGCGGAATCGTATGGAAGGGCGGAAACGAGATTTTTAAAAGAATTAGGAAGCGGATATGTGGAAGCGGGAGCGTATGGAAGCGCGGAAACGAGACTTTTTAAAGAAAATTAGGAAGCGGGTACGTGTTGGAAGCATATCCACACATATATATATATACATATATAAGATTTAAAAAAAATATAGAACTAAAAATTATATGATTTAAATTTAAAATAGAGCATTTTATTCATTTATAATTTTGAAATGATTTCATATTAAAATTGTGAAAATACACATAAATTAAATTTAAAATAGATTATTATATTAATTATTTTTAATACTTTATAATTAATTGACAAAATATATTTGAATATATTATTTATCTTTAATAAAAACCTCAATGCATAAAGATAATTTATAGTATTAATTTTAATATTTGTATATTTCTATTCCCTCTATTCAATATTATTAAAATTTCAATTTTTTATAAAGTAAAACCTATAATTTTATATTTTTATTGATATATGACATTGTTTTTTAAAGAATGGAAGCGTGATTCCAAAACGGAGTCGTAAGCTTCCAACGTGTTTTTAAAGAGAATATTTTAAAAGCGTTTTGGAAGCGAGATTTCGTAAGCTTCCACAAGGTTCCGATTCCGATTTCGAAGCGGAAAACGGACGTCCGATGAAGTTTTCGTGCAACATAGCTCTAAATTCTATTTTACAGTGGAAAATAGAATAGAGGTGAAAATGCTCTAAACATCGTATATTTAAGAAGAAGGGGAGGGAGTAAGGCTTGACGCTCCGTCAGAAACTTCTTTCCCAGGAAAAGCTTCTTTCCAAGAAAAAGCTTCTTTCCCAATAATATTTTAACTCTCAACGTTATTCAATCGTCAATCAATATATAAAAAATTCATCATATCCGGTGTTATTCAAAGATGAACAAATATTTGAAGGAAAAAAAAATGTAAAAGGATTTTCAGATACTTCTTTCATTTTTAGTCGAAAATAGTTCATACTAAATACACACCTAGTTCATACTAAATATCTGACCTACCAGGACCATATCCTACTTATAAACATCTACCTCGTGATGCAAAAATAAGATGGTTCAGAGCATTTGCGGTACTAAATTTATCACTGTAAATTTAATTTTTACTCTTTCTTCATTCACTATAATGTTTCTTTACTTTTCAGCAACAATTTACTTGGGAACCGAGCATTACTGAAACCGTAAAAATTGCTTACGAGAAAAAGGCACATAAATATATTTCAAGCAATTTGTGTGAATGGAAAGAAAAATGGAAGCTCAACAAAGATCCTCCGGAGTGGGTATCAGATGATAATTGGCTGGGTTACGACTTGATGTGGAAGGATGAAAAAGTCCAAGCAAAGTCTTCCACAAACTCTACCAACCGGAGAAGCGAGCGTGGTGGTTTTGGTATTGCAATACACAACACATGGGCAAAATCCTATGAAAGGCGCAAAGACGAGATGGTAAACTATATTGTTAAATATACTTTCGCTAATTGTAGTTACTGTGGGTTGATTTTTTTTGTTTTCATTTTGGTAAGACCATTGATAATGGAAGGGAAGAGCCTGATATGCTAGCATTTCTTGCGGATGCACATCGAAGTCGCAAAACCGATGACATTCGTGACAAAAAAGTAAGCAGATTGTGCAGACTGTCAAAGAGAAGATAAATGATCAGCTAACTCAAGGTGGATCAATTGAGACAAACCATCTTACCCAAGCAGATATCAACAATCTGGTTTTAAAGGTTAAGTTAGTTTGTTTAATTTTTTTTGCAAATTTTTGTGCTTTCCTTATATATTTCTCATTGTACAGGAAATCTCTGTCATTAAGGGTCGCCGTTTTGGGTTTTGGAACACTGCCGGACCCGGGACAAGTACCTCCTTCAGGTTCTTTCATTTCTAATTTGGACCAAGAAGGACAACTACGGATTGCAAACGAGAAGATAGCAATAGCTGATGAGAAGATTGCTATGGCAACAGAGAAGATTGTGACACTGGAGAATGACAAAGCTGAGAAAGATAAGGTTATACAGTATTTGCAAAACATAGCATCTAAAGTTGTCAGCAAATTTCCAGATTTGCTTCAAGAAGATGAAGATGCAACTCAAGAATAAGTCATATGCTTGTAGTCTTTTTGTTAAAGCTTTAGTAAAGAACGGTGTGTTACATATTATGCTTGTAGTTTTTTGGTTAAAGCTTTAGCAATGAACTCTATTGTAACTTTAACGGTTTTTTTGAGACTTTAGCAAAATATTTTGCTAAAACTATTTTAATGTTAAATGTTTAAGTAGGTTTCAAGTCTAAAATATATTTGATTTAGTCTTTTAAATTTTAATTGCAATTTTATTGATTAATAAATAATTAAATCAATTAATTTTATAAATGGTCAGAATTTCATCAAGAATAAGTGATTACAAATTCGTCAAAAATTGTCACAGCAAAGAGGTCAATAAGTGGTCTGATATTCGTAGATTAAATTTGACAGTAATACGTCAGAAAATGGTCAGAAATCTTACGATAATGTTTGACGACTTTTCTGACCATTATTCAAAAAAGTTTGACAATTTTCTGACCAAAATAAATTTCTGACGGGGTTTTTCCGACGATTTTAAGTGGTCAGAGATTGGACAAAAACTCATTGTTTTGACCAATTTCTGTCAGATTTGGTGGTCAGAAATCAAACTTTTCTTTGTAGTGGCCTCTGTAAAGGTTATTTGGAAAAATTTCAAAATTATAAAAGAGAAAACATTATAGAAAACAACTTGCAGAACTATATCAGTTTACTTCATTCCGCCCCCAATCGATCTTTGAAACATTTCAAGTTCGTGAAAATGCAATTTTGTTTCGAGTTTTGATTACATCACATAAGTGTTAGTGTAAAATAAGACAGTGTTCTTTCTGATATGTATATATAGAAGATAGATAGATATATAATAATTATATATATATATATATAAGATAGATAGATAATATACTAAATATATGCAATATAATATATTAATATTATGATTAATAAATAATTACTTTTATTTTATTTTATTTTCATTAAGATTATATAGTTCTTTAACTGTAAGTGAAATTATATAATCTGATGTATAACATACATCAAAACTTTAAGTTGTCTAATAAAAAGGGTCGTAACATATATATATTCTTTTTGATAAGTAATCAAAGATAGGTCGTAAAATTTTGTGAAAAGGAACTATTGTTGTCGGCCACACGAGACATCCCCTAATACCATCGTTTTTCTTCCTTAATAATCACAAACGCCAAGAGGTAGCAGTGAGTAAACAGAATAATATCAAAACCAATTAGATTATGAACACACACGAAACCAAGTTCATTCTCCTCTTAGCCATTGATAGCTTGTATATCTTTGCAAATTATATGATGATCTTGGGTTTTTGTTACTAAGAGTGCGTAAATAAAGTCTTACGTTGACAATTTTTTTTTTGGTTTATATAAGTTTTCAACAAAAAAATTGGATAACCATGTCTTTGTGAACATTTGGGTAAGAAAGAAGATACAGAAAGTGTGAAACCGCTTAGCTTAACATTTTACCAAAAACGTGCTTGTATTACAAGATAAAAAAAATTAGGTTGACGATGGATTACAATATTTATCTACAAAAGTAATCGGATTCTCCGTTGCAAGTCATAACATACACCAAAGTATACATGCATACCTACTCGTCTGAAATCTACGCATCGTATACATGCATATGTACCTTCCTCAATCAAGGCACGACAAATCGGACAGATCTCGCATTTCTTGTAGCATGTGCTGAAAACACAAACGACATGAGCATTTTACAAGATTGTATTACAAGAAAACACAAATAGTCTAAAAGATAAAATAAAATATCAAATCTAGCAAATCACAACCACACTTGTTTTTATCTCTACACTTTTATAATTAGTAAAAATATAATTGAAGACTAATGGATGCATTAAACTAGTTTGTGTCACCAAGAACCGCACAATGCATGTTAATTAGTTGTAAAACCACAAAGTCATGTTTGAACAGGTGATGGTTTTGATAAACAACTTTTTTTTGAATAGCAATAGCAATAATACTTATTGAAACATGTTAATTAAGATATTTTCTAAGAGCAAATGAAAGGAATGTTGGTTTACCTGTGATTAAGCGTTTAAACACAAGTCAATTAAACTAATGTGCCAACAATACCACAATCAAATGGTATGTCATTGTAGCATTTTAGGATCGAATCCACAGAGAACTAGAGACTTATAACACCAAGAATACACAAGCTTTCTTAATCTAAGCAAATAGAAAGAGGTTTATGATCTAAACTAGTGAAATAGAAAGACACCTAAAAGAAAACACAAGCAAGTAAAGATAAGCTCTTGGGTCAAATTATTGACTGGAGTGATAAAATACTATCTCAAGATGCTCAAACAATCAACAATTGCTAATCTTTAGGCCTAAGATCACTAATTTGAGCTAATCCACTCCCATGACAATAACTCCTATGCTAATCAAGTTTTTAACATCAATTTTCATTGGTTAATTACCATCAAGCATGCATGAATCACAAGTCCTAATAGCCACTAAACAACCTTAGCATCAACTCGCGTTGGCTAAGCAAGTAAAGCACATTGATTGATATTTCAAGCATTTCATCGAACACCTTCCGGGCATGAAATAACTTATGATCAAGATATGATTTCTCAACATATATCTAGCATTAAACACACCAATGTAAAGATCATTTAGATTAAGCACATAGCATCATAGATCAAGCACTAATCATTCTAGTCTACTAAACCCAAGAACTCTAAAGGTTCTACTCACTAATCTCCATGAAACCACACAAACCCATAATAGATTGTTGGATAAACAAGAGAATAAGAGATAGATAAACAAATGTTAACAAAATAAATACTTAAACCAGACAAGATTCACAAGATTCAAGTTTAGAAACAAGAGAAATTACAAAACTATAGCTTAGGTAGTCTAGGGTTTTCAATCCCTTAAAATACCTTTTATAGACAATAGAATCGAACCGGGTCGATCTGGGACAAACCGGATCAAACCAAGATAGAAAATGGATAAAGTAATTTCTGGGTCTTGACCACGGACTGGATCGGTCCGCGGCCGTAGTCCGCGTTCAGATATGCTCCAATTCCGCGGCCAGGTCTCGTCCGCGACACGTACCCGCGGCCATCTCTGCTTAAACTCGACCTCACTGCCTAGAATCCGCAGATGGATTCATCCCGCGGCCTCCACCCGCGGCCCATGCCTTCTTTACTCGACCTCACTGGCCCAAATCCGCGGACGGCTTCAATCCGTGGCCTCCACCCACGGTCCATCCTATCTTTGTGGTACGATTGATATGACTCCAATAAATCGGTTATAACCTCTTCAATACAGCTCCAAATTACTTGAAACTACCTCCATTAGAAAGCTAACTCAATTTACTACGTCCTTGCAAAAGATGAGCTTCAAAGAATAAATTTAAGACCTTCATCCATGTTGATATTTCAACCTTTTGTGGCTTAATCTCCTCCAAAATCATTATAACCACTCCAAAACCTGAAAACATACAAATGAACATGCAAATGCACTATATAATACTAAATCAAATCTAAATGAGCTAGAATGTGATGAAAATGAATGCTTAAAAGATGTAAAAATGCAAGACATCAACTCCTCAAAACTATCTCTTTACTTGTCCTCAAGTAAACTTTCAAAATCAATCAAGTATAAAAAGTTTGAAATTGAGTGCTTATAACCAAAAGAGACACTTTCTAGCCTTCAACTTAACATCCTAAGGAAAACATAGCAAATAGCATGAGCAACCCTCTTAGTACACTCTAGCTTCTCAAGGCCTATCAAAACTCTTTTATCTTTACACAAGTTGCATTGCCATTCAATCAACAAGTTCCTTAGCCAACCCTCACATTTATTCACACACACAAGGTGAATTCTTCCAAATGGATATTTGATCTCAATCATTTGGTTTGGTGAGAGAAGATGGTCTAATGTGAAGAAAGAGAAGAGTTCAAACGTAATCTTTTATGGTGACTTACACTCGAAGAGAGGAGCTAGATCATTATGCAAAATTTATCTAATAAAATGAACAATTCATGCATACAATGACTTGTTCTCATCATTCTACTCATTTCCTAAATTATTTCAAGCTCTACCCTTCTTCTTTTCATCATCCCAAAACCCAAAGATACACTCACTTTCATCTCTCACCCAAAGAACACATTCTCATTTCTTATTTTAGCCAACTAAGGATTCTTTTTTTTTTATTTACTCAGCTCTTTTTTTCTTTTATTCTAAAGGAGATTCTATTTATAAACACAAGAACCCTCTTTTTTTTTATATCTCCAGTGGCTTTCTTTCCTTTTCTCACTCTTCTTGGTTCATTCCTTTTCACTTTCACTCACATCCCAATCCCAAGATCAAAATCAAGCATACAAACCCAACAAACCATCCTAAGTGCTAGCTCAAATGAGGACCTAGTGCTAGCCAAAGATAAGCGTACCCACGGCCATCTCTGCTTAAACTCGACCTCACTGCCTTGAATCCGCGGACGGCTTCATCCCGCGGCCCATGCCTTCTTTACTCGACCTCACTGGCCCAAATCCGCTGACGGCTTCAATCCGTGGCCTCCACCTGCGGTCCATCCTATCTTTGCGGTATGATTGATATGACTCCAGTAAATCGGTTATAACTTCTTCAATATAGCTCCAAATTACTTGAAACTACCTCCCTTATAAAGCTAACTCAATTTCCTATGTCCTTGAAAAAGATGAGCTTCAAAGAATATATTTTAGACCTTCATCCATGTTGATATTTCAACCTTTTGTGGCTTAATCTCCTCCAAAATCATTATAACCACTCCAAAACCTGAAAACATACAAATGAACATGCATATGCACTATATAATACTAAATCAAATCTAAATGAGCTAGAATGTGATGAAAATGAATGCTTAAAAGATGTAAAAATGCAAGACATCAACCTGCAGAGGGCGTGATGTTTACATGGGAGTAGAACCACGTCGATCGGCTCTACAATGCAAACTTTGCAAAGAATCTTCTCCTGAAATTCGATTTTGTTTTTAGTATTAGTAAGCAAACGTTGCTTCCATAGTGGTTATTAAACAGACAAACTCGAGGAAAACAGGAGGGTGTATTACGTCTTGAAGCTTTTCGTACTCCTGCTTGCTGATATCTGTTTGCTCACTCAATGCAGCTTGTAGTCTACGTACCTGGTGAGAGTTTAAGAGGTTCTAAATATTGCTTGGTTTCATAATATTTAAAATGAAAAGACTTAGAATGTGCAATTTTACCTCTTCAACAAGATCAGACTTTGGCATTTTCTTCACAACTTCTGGTGAGAATGTGTTGTATTTGATAACGTAACATAGGGTTCGATTGTTGTTAGGATTTTGAGGGCTTTGTGGGATTAGAAAGTCTCTTTTTTTTGTCAACAGGATTAGAGAGTCTCTAAAGCTTCTTTTTTACCAATCTGTTTTTTTTTTTAAATTAACCACTCTAAAGTCATTATAAGTTTCTCTCTCCTCTTTTGTGTTGTTTTTTCTAAAGCCAACAATACGTGACTTTTGCAACTTATTTTTTCTTTTTTTATTTTTTTCACTAAAAATGTTTTATTTTCTTCTTCCTTTGTAACTAAATCACTTATCTAAGTTTGTAACAATTTTATTAAAATTTAAAATTGACAAATTAATCATTGAATTTTTTTTCTTGTTCATTTGAGATCCATATTGTACTACTTTTATAATCATCTATATTTAAACTTTTAATAGTATCATAATTTTACTTTTTAAATAAAATATTTTAAATATTATTCCAAACTTCTATAATTTTAACTACCAATCTTATTTTAATAAAACTTAAACTAACAGCCAAAGTCTTGACCGTCAAATTCTCTACTGCAATAATTCTAAAGCCAAAGTGTAAAGCGAAAGTCCGTACCAGTCGGACCCATAGTGTATAAGTGAAAAGAGCCATTTCTTATGTTACCAAAAGATGAGAGCTTTACTCAGTAGCTTCTTCAGTGTAGAGCCTAGCTTGTTCCTCCTGGCTTCCTTCATCGACAGACCAGCAGCCAAGTAATCTGTTATTACTCATATATATAAGAAGGATTAGTCTTTCTTGTTGTCACCAGAGATAACCATTGCTCAGTTTGTTGTAGAATATATGTACCTTACACCATGTTGAAAGAAACCCCGGAATATACGAGCTGTTGATGTCGCAAAATATCTTCCACAAGAAACACCAACACTATAAATCCATAATACAGATTTCTCCACAAACCTATATATCATGTAGCCAAGTAATCTGTTATTAACCATCTGAGAATGATTAGTCTTTCTTTTTGTCACTAGAGCTTCTCATTGCTCAGTTTGTTGTAGCTTCTATACCTTCTACCATGTTGAAAAAATCTCAGGAATACACTAGCCAATGATCTGGCAAAAGACCTTCCATAAGGACCACCAACACTAGTATAAATCCAAAAGATAGAATTCGCCAGCGAAATATATGTAATAAAAAGCACCCTAGCTCCTTGTAGCAGAAAAAGAGGTGCAAACAGAACTACAATCGGAATGTTCTTGGGAGAAGCAGATGTTCCCTGGCAATTTGATAAAAGAGAATTAGCTCAAACCCGTGCAAAAAGATTATGTTTAAAAACTACTGTTAATTCTAGAAATGTCTTAAATTAATGTCAACCACTAAAAAAGCCAACATTCGTTGGGCCGGACATACTCCATTTAAGGGTGCGAGACTAAGCTGGACATAGTCTAAAGGAAAAAGATAATCGGGTTTGAGGCTAATAAAATACGGGTCTAAAAATTGTGAATTTATTTATTCACATAACAAATATACAAAACACTAAACGTGTATTTGTCTCAATTCATTTTGCGCTTAAGTTTCTTTGATTTCTTCAAAATTAGTTCGCTTTCGTTCACTGTAAACGTGTACCTCTAAGCTCAAGAAAAGGATGATTTGAAAGGTAATGAATGGAATTTTCATTACATATCCACCAATATCAAGGATGTCGCATTCTCTGTTGCTGTCCTCATTCCGATATCTTACTCCCATTGACGATGAGCTAGGTAAATGTGAAGACCTATGGATTGACTGATTCCTCCACTTTCTGACAAGAAAGCCAAAGCACTCTGATATGCTGTAGATTGAGAAGAAAGAAGATTGTTCGTACTACTAAAAGAGGATAGTTTAGAAAGACTTCAAGAAGAAAAATTTAGTTTACCCAAAGATTATTGATAAGTTCCACCATTCCCATGCAGCTACATCACCTATACAACGCTCGAGATATACCAGATTCAGACAAAAAAAAACAGACTAAGACTAGGCAGTAATATCAAGATAGAAATATGACAACAAAACAATCTGTTTTTGCAAAATAACGAGTAAGCAGTTGGTTCTATAAAATTATACACATTGCAGTCACTAGCTAGATATGACAAGGACTAAACAATATTAAATCTATCAATATGACATGACTAGGTGGCCAAGAGGAATCGAACCAAGAGCGGAAGCTCCAGCTGGTGCCACTTTACCACAAGGCCAAAATCACTTGACCAAAATCTAATGTTATTCACCTAATGATTTAAAACCTTTTTTCAAATCATGTGTTATTGAATGCAAGAGTGTATGTAAAATCAACAAAAATCACTCGAAATCTATTGTTATTCAATTGTCAATTTATAAAAGCTTCATCAAATCCGGAGTTTTTCAAAGGTAAATAGTATTTTGAAAGAGGAAACTTGTAAAAGGATTTTCAGATATTTTACTTTCATTTTTAGTTGAAAATAGTTCATATTAAATACACACATCTATGTAGGGGTGAAATTATTTTTCGGGATCTTTATCCAATCTGAAATCATCTACAAAAATAGGATATTTGCGGTGTCCGAATTAAGATAGTAAAATTTCAGATCTATTAAGACCAGATCCAAATATAGATATCTTAATTTTTAAGTTCGTATATCCAAATCCGGATTTTTTTTTAAATATATTGAACTTTTAGAACTTTTATTAATAATTATTTTAATATATTAATATGTATACATGATAAACATAATTTTATAATATTAATTATATTTTAATTTTAATAATAATATATATTTTTTTTTTGAAACACATATATATATATATATATTTTTAATAAAAATTGTATATATATTTTATTTTATTTTGTATTATTTCTAGTATTCTAGTATTTTTTTAAAAAAAAATTATTTACTTTTGCGGATCCAGATCCGAACACCCGCACATATATTATAATATGTAGACTGATATTCAGACATAGATATCTGAAAGCCACAAATCCGGATACGGATATTAGACTCATGGATCTGGCGGATCTGGATCCGAAATCCGAATACCCTAATTTTTTGGATATTCGGGTCCGTCCCATCACTATTTTTATAGGTGTTATTTAGAGGAATTTCAAAATTATAAAAAATAAAATATTATAGAAAAAAAATTGATAAGTCAATCAGTTTATTTCATTCTCAGATTTTATCACCATTCCGCTCTTAATGGATCCTAGAAACATTTGAACTTTGTGAAAAAGCAATTTTGTTACGGGTTTTGATACGCCAGACAAGAATCTTCTCCGTTGTTGTCCTGTGTCAGTTTAGATGCTGAAACATTTTTAAAAAATTGCTCCTTTCTCGTCTCTTCATTGAGGAATTGAAAGCGAAAAGATAGAAAATGGGTTCAAATTAGCGATGTTTTCACTGGTTTTCTCGAGGTTCCAATGATTAGTTGACACAGAGTATGTAGTCACTGGAAAAGGTTTATGTGATGAAGCATAGTAGAATTTGTGTATTCACTAAGCATGCACATTTGTTTTTAAGAAATTGTTCATGTTCATGTGACTGACCAAGCCATTTTTCTCAAAGTTTCAGCGAGAGGTGTTGTTCAACCCTAATCGAGCAACGAAGTGAGGACCCGATCAGTTGGGCCTGGGAACAAGTGGATGGCAGAGTTCGAAGGATAGGCTTCGAGTTCAATAGATAACTGCGAGCTTGATCTGAACATACTCAAGAGAATCCCGAGAGATACGCAGGATTGTGAGCAAGTGACATCGGAGCTATAACACTATATGAAAAAATGGTCATAACGACTACGTATTACGACTACAATTGTGTAGTCATAATTTAATGTCGTCCTTACGATGAAATAACGACGAAATTGGAAATCGTCGTAACTTTGACGTAATTTTGCTACGAATATATTTCATCGTAAATTAGTCAGAAAGTAACAACTTATTTACGACGACCTGTTAATTTCGTCGTAAAAAGACATTATTTTCGACTATTTTACATCAATCACTTTGCATCTAATTAACGGCCCTATGACGAGGAATGTAGTTGTAAATTAGTAGTAAAGTTAGTGTAGTAAATTCGTTGTAACATTCCCACCTACCAAAATCGAAAATTTCCTATGAATATGCTCTCCTCTTTCATTCTTAAGATGCAAAAAAAAACGAAAAAGAGTAAAAAAATGTCTCGAGATATCGGTAAGCTTCGGAGTTGGATGTATGCACATAAAGATTCTGCGAGAAGAGTGACAAAAGAATTTCTCAACGGGGCAGAGATATTAATGTACCAGGCCGGAAAGACGTCTCTAACGCATGAAACGGGTAAAATGTTATGTCCATATCGTAAATGCAAGAATACCAAGTTTTCTCCTGTTAAAACGGTTTGGAAACATATAGTAAATAGAGGATTTACCCCACATTACTACATCTGGTTTCACCATGAAGAGGGTGATGATAGTTGGAATGAAGCTAGTAGTAGTAATCAGTATGAAAATGTTCGTCGTAATAGAGATGAACCGAATCATTTTCCTTCTGAAAGTTATCCTCAAGAGGATCAGATGGTAGATCATGATAGGATGCATGATATGGTTACAGATGCATTTCATGAACCTCAGTAATAACGGTGAAATGAATATATATATATATAATAAGAAGAGGACCAGAAGGAGAAGACAATCATTCCTGCATACACATAACATAGACATCGAGATCTCACCTAAACAAATCGACATGGATTTGTTCATCATACATGTTATATCTTTCAATTCTTGTTGACATATTCGATCTTGTAACTCGATTGTCATCAACATAATCCATTTTTGTCACCTTAAACCTGATTACATTGTTCTTGTTCTAAGGATTTTTTGCCCAAACGTTCTTTCTTCCCTAGTTTATTTACAAAAACTCTCAAATACATAATCTGGATGATAAGATCCATATTTTAGCACCGTTTGTGAGAAAGATTATGAGACACATCCTTTCTAAAATCCCGATCTAAGGTTTCAAGGCAGAAAAATAGACTTAGAATATACGACTTCTTGCCCCTTTCTCCATTAACCCTCAAAATGAAACGACATCAATCTATCAGATTTCAGAACAAAACAAAACGAGACATCAGTCTCAGTTTCCCGATCAAGCAAATCGACTTCATTCAAGGGACCCCAAAACGTATTAACGCTATCATCCCGACCAAAACCTACCAAACATCGGTTACAAGGGGTACACAACCATCAGCAACAGTACCCCCAAAACACGAGATTGTTTTATACGCACACAAAACTTTAAAGCTCGACAAAACGCACGACAACGCTCTCGTCTTTCTAATTGACGTAGGAGGATGCCAGTTATCAAGGATAATTATCGATTCAAAGAGGTCAACCGAAGACCTTTTCGACGAGGCATTCAAGAACATAGGGTATAAACCATGTGACAGTGCCATTCATCAGTTTCTAAGGAACCACAATCCATTCTCTTGGTTGAATTCCGCTGATCCTAACAGTAGATGAAGTCCAACAGGTAGTCGAGTTCACCATAATGAACCAATCTAGACCCTTAAGTTATCGACGGTGAATCTGACGTAAAAGCGAGCAAATAAAACTCCAGTGGGTAATTTATCGGATTTCTGACAAAATCTTTGGATAGGAATATCGTTAGAATTAGTTGTCAGTGTTTCATCGGAAGTTAACATTGACGTGACTTCACTCTGTATTTTATCGGAAATTTATGACAAAAATTAAGGTCGGAATCATTCGTCGACAGTTTGTCGGAAACTCATATCAAGTTGATTTTTGGATTTTCAATTTTCATATCACACTACCAAAGAGTGAGAAGTTAAAGTTACGTTATCTAAATGTTGCATTTTCAATTTTGTTCATTCAAATCTAATGTTCAATATTATTATCTGCATTAAACCCGTAAAATTTTAAAATACAATTGTAAACCGGAAAATTACTCGTGCAGAAGAACTGAATACGATAATTTGTAATACTAAGATCAACCAACTCTTTTATTTAGGCATGGACATTTGGGTGTCCAATTAGATTCAGTTTTGTTTCAATTGGATTTCAATTCTTTGGAATAGGGAATTTGGCTGCATTCAGATCTTTTAAAGTTTGGTTTGGATCTGATTCAAAAAAAAAATTTGGGTTTGGTTCGGATTTAGTAACACATCACAAATCCGTTTTAGATTTTGATTTGGTTCTAATTTGGATATTGATTATCAAACTGTTTGTTTATGATTCAAAAATACACAATTTAGATCACAAACTTGAAAGTTTAAAGCAGTTTGCAATAACAAAAGTTTGATGACATGATTAAGAAGTGGTTTCTAAGAGGAGAGAAACATAAGCAAGTTAAAATTAGCAACTAATAACTCTATAACATATCAAACAATATTTAAACTTAAAAATAAATAACATATATCATTAAATTTTATATGAAAAACTTTTTCATCATAAAATTTGAAATGAAAATCTCAAAACATAAAAACCTCAATATTTAACCAATACCAAAAATATACATTAATATGAGTATTTAAGTTAATTATTCATGTTATAGATGCTTATTTGTATATTTATTTGGATTTTGAATATTTTGTATACTTATATGAGATTCGGTTTGGGTTTTAGACGTTATTTTTCAGGGTTTCTAAATTCTTATAGGTTTTTCAGAATTTCATTCGGATTCGGTTTTGGTAAAACTCAAAATCCAAAATACTGTAGAACCAGATCTATCAGGATATTTATAATGGATTCAATTCGATTTAGATTCAATTTTTTGTGCAGTTCAATTCAGATTTTTGTTTCGGTTTCTTTGACCATCTCTCGTCCATTAATTAAATATACATGAAGTAAATAATTCTGGGTGTTCTAATAAAATTATTGGCAGTTGGCAGATACTAATACTTTAATGGAAATGGAAGTTGTTGACAAACTAATATTATTTTATAAGTTGACCTTTTAATATCTTGTGTCTGTGTGTTTGATTTGACGTTCAATCGATTTGTTATTACGTTAAATTTGATCGTTTGCGTAACGCCAAGTTCTCAGAATTTATTTTTCTGATTATTTTTATTGAACTAATCAGATATTTTTTTAAAAAAAATTGTTGAACTTATTTGTGAGTGTTATTGAAATAAACTAATTTGTATCTTAGTCTTTGTGAGCAGATTTGAAAATCAAGGATGAGTTACAACACAAATATATTGATCATTGATAGATCAAGTGGTGTGATCAGCAATGGATTAAATGAGTCGACGCCTCAAATTAAGTTTGAGATTGGTCTGCCATTTATGATTCTATTTGCTATGAAAACTGAGATGTCTGCTGAAAATAATCAGAGCATTCAGATTGAAAATGACATGTGTGCTATGGTCACAGAAGTTAATACGATTGAGAATAATTTAAAAGATTGGTGGTATACCACTCACATATGCATTGATAAGGACATGTTTAGTACCTATCAAAAATGCAATGATGAAGAGATGTTGTTAATGAGTAACACCGGCTCGTCCATTATTGAAAGTTATGGCGAAGTGAAACTTGCGCTAAATTTTGGACAAGAGTTAATTCTCAAAAATGTGAAACATGTCCCAGATATGCGAAAGAATCTTATTTCCGGTTCTCTATTAAGCAAAGCTGGATTTGTAGGAACTTTCGAGTCTGATAAATGTGTGATAAAGAAAAATGATAATTTCTTGGGCAAGGGATATGTTCAGGATGGACTTGTAAAAATGTGTATTAAGACAATATTATCCACAAATGAACCAAGTGCTTATTTGGTTAAACCGTTCAAAGTTTGGCATGAAAGATTAGGGCATGTAAATTATAAATCTGTTCAAAGATTGATTAATTTAAACCTAATTCCGAAATGCAAATTGCGCAAAGAGAAATGTGAAGTATGCGTACAAGCAAAAATCACTAAAACTCCATTCCCTCATGTTGAGAGAACAACTGAACATCTTGGTTTAATTCATACAGATTTGTGTGATTTAAAATTTGTTCAGACTAGAAATGGAAAAAAATATTTTGTGACTTTCATAGATGATTGTACAAAATATTGTTATGTCTATTTGCTAAGAAGCAAAGACGAAGCCTTGGAAAAATTCAAGGAGTATAAACTCGAGGTTGAAAACCAACTCGATAGAACTATAAAGATAGTTCGAAGTGATAGAGGAGGCGAGTATGATGGACCATTTGATGTGTTCTGTAAAGAGCATGGCATTATTCATCAAACCACCGCTCCCTATTCACCTGAATCTAACGGAGTTGCGGAGCGTAAAAACCGAACTCTTAAAGAGATGATGAATGCGATGTTGCAGGAATCTGGGTTAGCCCAGAACATGTGGGGGGGAAGCTTTGCTTACCACAAATTATATCCTCAACAAAATCCCAAACAAAGTCACTGGTAAAACACCATATGAACTTTGGAAAGGTGTTGTACCTTCGTACAAATACTTGAAAGTGTGGGGGTGCCATGCAAAAGTAGCAGTACGACCTCCCAGGAAGGTTTCAATCGGACCTAAAACTGTGGATTGTATTTTCATCGGATATGCCCATAATAGTGGTGCTTATCGATTTTTGGTTGATAAATCAGATGTACCAGATATTCATGTTAATACAATTATGGAATCAAGGAATGCATCTTTTTTTAACACGTGTTTCCGTGTAAGAATAGAGACAATCCTAAAAGAACTCGTGAAGTAAGAGGTGCAAACATCTTTACAAATAAGGCAAGTACTTCTGGTACATCTTTTCATGATGCAGAAATATTTGCAGATGAACCTAGACGCAGCAAAAGAGCTCGTAAGGAAAAATCTTATGGTGAAGATTTCTTTATGGTCTTTCTTCTTGAGAATGAACCAAGAAGTTTCGCTGAAGCTATGTCTTCACCAGACGCTGATTTATGGAAGGAAGCTTTCAATAGTGAAATCGACTCCATTATGCAAAATCATACATATTATTTGACCGATTTGCCCCAAGGGTTTAAGGCCCTAGGGTGTAGATGGATTTGCAAAAGAAAGTTGAATATTGATGGCTCAACTGATAAGTACAAGTGTAGACTTGTGGTGCAAGGTTTCCGGCAAAAAGAAGGCTTGGATTTCTTTGACACCTATTCTCCGGTAACGAGAATAACTTCAATCAGAATGCTGATTGCGACCATCAGATGGATGTCAAAGCTGTCTTTCTAAATGGTGATTTAGAAGAGGAGATTTATATGCAACAACCTGAAGTTGGTTGTCCCAGGACAAGAATACAAAGTCTGTCGACTAGTGAAGTCATTGTATGGACTTAAGCAAGCTCCAAAACAATGGCATGAAAAATTTGACAATGTTATGATGTCAAATGGTTTCAGCATTAATGAATGTGACAAATGTATATACTTCAAAAAGCTTGGCTTGTATGTAGATGACATGCTCATTATTGGTAGCAATAAAGACATGGTCAGTCAAACAAAGAACATGCTAAGTAGCAAGTTCGAAATGAAAGATATGGGACTAGCTGATGTTATCCTAGGGATTAAGATCTTTCACAATTCCGAAAGAATCATCTTGTCTCAAACTCATTATGCTGAAAAGATAATTGAGAGGTTTAAATCCTACTCAAAAGGAAAGGCAAAAACTCTTGTAGACCCTAGGTTTCACTTGACAAAACATTCAGGTGAAGCTGTGTTACAGTCAGAGTATGCTCGTGTCATTGGAAGTTTGATGTACTTGACAAATTGTACTAGACCTGATTTAGCACATGCAGTTAATGTACTGAGTCGCTACACGAGTAATCCAGGGCATAACCACTGGAATGCCGTAACAAGAGTATTAGACTATGTACGTCATACTAAAACTTATGGACTGAACTATGGTAAATAACCAGCAGTTTTGGAAGGATACAGTGATGCCAACTGGATTTCCGACTCCAAAAACTCTAAATCCACGAGTGGATATGTCTTTACACTTGGTGGTGCCGCGGTTTCTTGGAAGTCTTCCAAACAAACTGTCTTGGCCAGATCGACCATGGAATCTGAGTTCATAGCTTTAGATAAAGCTGCAGAAGAAGCAGAGTGGCTTCGAAATTTTTTGGAAGAAATTCCTATGTGGGATAAACCAGTGTCGGCATTACGTATACATTGTGATAGCCAAGCGGCAATAGGTCGGGCACTGAGCAGTTTGTATAATGGTAAATCTCGTCATATAAGACGACGTCATAAAACCATTAGACACTTGATCTCAACTGATGTAATAACGATTGATTACATCAGAACAAATGAAAACCTTGCGGATCCATTTACTAAAGGTTTGTCACGAGATCAAGTAGAAAAATCATCAAGAGGAACGGGTTTAAAGCCTATGAACTAAGATGAGGTTTGGAGGTAACTCTACCTAACTGACTGGAGATCCCAAGAAATAGGTTCAAGGA
Source organism: Brassica oleracea var. oleracea (assembly GCF_000695525.1). Taxonomy (NCBI): domain Eukaryota; kingdom Viridiplantae; phylum Streptophyta; class Magnoliopsida; order Brassicales; family Brassicaceae; genus Brassica; species Brassica oleracea. The sequence goes on along the minus strand of NC_027749.1, from coordinate 17,965,243 downwards.
GACAACTAAGTCAAACTAAATCTGCCCAAAGCACTGTCAGACTTC
>NC_027749.1:17953610-17963286 GCF_000695525.1 Brassica oleracea var. oleracea | reverse complement strand
TTTTCTTCTCTCTTTTCGGAGTTTGAATCAGAGCTTGAAGCCAGGAACAAGCTTCTAGCGGTGGAGCTCTCGAAGACGTGGCCAGTGCCGAGTAAAGCACGTGCCTGTTGTCCGGCGTTGAACCGCACGAGCTCAAGGATTCTGTCGTAACGAGAGAGCAGCCATTGACGGGGTGAGACGAGATGATCCCTGAAGAAGCACGACCTTGTTGGAGAGCTTGGCGTCAGCATGATCATGACCAATTGATGCTTCTCCTCGTCATGGAGGAACTCTCCTACTATCCTATCGCTCGTGCCAAGCAAGTGATGACCGTCCCGAGTACTGGACGTAGATCAAAGCCATCTCGGAATCCTCCATCAAAGCCTCTTCCATTACTGGGCACGAGCTTCCTTGTCGGCAACGTCTCACCATTTCCATCTCGTTTCTGTTCTTGTGAAGATTGCGCCGGTTGAGGCATGCTCGCAAGTAACAAAGCCTTGCTGTCCCCGAGCTTATCTTGGTGTGAACTCTGCTTCACTTAACTCCCAAAACATGTAGAACTCGGTAGTGAGATGGAAATGGTGAGATCATGTCTTGAGCTCGTTGCAATCTTAACTCGCGACAGTTGATGCGTCTCGTCTCCATCTGAGTGATGATCAGAAGCTGAGCTCTTTACTTCCGAGTGTACTCAATCACGAGTTAAGACACGTCTTGGGACAGACATCAAGCATGGACCTGCTGAATTCAACTCGAGCAAGCTTTTGAAAGACAGGTCGTTGGTGGAGGTTTCATCGTGACAAAGAACAGAGCTTAACTCTGCTTTCAGCTGCCGTTGATGGAGCTCGGAGTTGACAAAAATCTGATTTCGTCTTTGCTTCTGCCGGGATCGAATCATGGTCGTCGTCATCTCTCTTCTTCTCGCTCCGAGCCATCGATCTTGGTTCGCACATCTCAGCCGTTGACTTGTCCTCTGGCGGAGAAATCCACGATAGCCCCAGCTACACGTGCCGCAGCAGATGACGATGAACAACAACACCTTAAAGGACGAGTCTTTCGTTGATTTATTACCGGAACATGAACTCTACGGCGACGTAGTGCTGCAATAGCCTCTGATTCCGGTGAGTTCTAGTTGAGTTTGTGGTGAACTCGTTGTCGCCTTGTCGGGATAAAGCGGGAGGGAATGATGAGGATGATGTGACCGAAATAAACAGACACGATGTCGTCGTCTCTCCTGCCGTCTCCGAGCTCAAATTGCCGCTGGGAGATTCTCCCCGCCGACGGGAAAGACGCGTTGCAGTTTCGCGTCGTCTTCTGAGGACTCGGAGCTTCATCTCGCCGTTGAGGTAGTGGAAGGTCGCTTCTTTCTCTCCTTCCCTGACCTGCTGGATCGTTGTCGGCGACCGTCGAATGGGACTCAACGGGTCTCAGTTTCTGGCCGGCGACTCCAGAAATCCAAGATAAGTTTTTTTTTTTTTTTTTAAATTAAAATTCTTTCCATAGATCAAGCATGTATATTATGCTGTAGTCAACGAATTAGAATTTGTTAATGAGATATGTAAACTTATCTCTTGGACCGAGTTTCATGAGCACAGATCTAGGCTTTTCCCAAGTTCAAAATGCTTTGAAGATAGTTTTCCTTGCCCCCTCCTTCTAGCGCCAACTGTTTGAACTAAAAACGGCGTGTTTGTTGGATTCATACAATGAAGAATTAAAGAATTAAATTTCTTAGATTCTTGAGGCTTAAGAGAAATCAACATAGAAATCAAATGGAAAATGAACTTCTAAAAGAGTTTATTGATCAAAGATTATATTACAAGTATGATTACAAGTGTAAAGTAAATCTGAGAATCCATAAACTCTTTGTAAGAAGTGTTCTAGATCTAAGTGGGAAAGAGATAAGATCCTTTGATAAAGAGAGGTGTATCTCTATTTATACAAGGAAGAAGCTAGGGCTTCATAACAAAGTGGGCCTAATTCATTGTCTTAATGGGTCTCGAGGGATGATGTAAATCCACCCCCAACAGTAAGCCCCCAAGTTCGTGGAGAGAGAGACATAATCGATCTCTGCGAATTTTACGAACAGGGTTTATGAGACAATGAACTAGGCACACACCCATGTCGTAGACGATTGTCATAAACGGACTGTCGTGGTTAGGTTGCCATAAACGAAGTGTCATGGACAGACTGTCCCGGGCGAGCTATCATCGATATACTTTTGATTCCGATCGGACCTCCGGGGATGGTTGCGCAAACGATCTGTGAGGACAGTGTTCGGAACCACTCGAAAGAGTCGCCATGGATGAAGTGTCAATCGACAAACTGCCAAAGACAAGTCGCCATAGACTTCGTCATGAACGTACCGCCATGAAAGAACCGCCACAATCAAATCGCCGTGGATGGGCGTGTCTTGCAAGATGTTGCAATCTTCACTTCCCGAAAATGAGTTGTGATGAAGATGACACTCAGACTTGGCGGTTAACACGAGTAACAACGCCCCGTCCTTGGCGTGAAAGAGAAACTACACCGTCGTGATCTCGCTGGCGTGTTGAGTTCGAGCTCGTGATCGGTGAGGTCGCCAAGAGTTGTAAGAACTGTGATCAAGTCAGCTAGAGCTTGTACCGCTTGTGGTAAGCTGGTGGTAGGCTCTCCGTGAGAATCAGAATCTGAGCTTGTCATTTGTGGCGCAATGGCAAGAGATTGATTTGAGCAGGTCACACGTCTGCCTCACAAAGAAAAATATGATGGTTATTAGATCAAGTTTATCCAAAAGAGATAATCAAGTTTTATGTAATTGATAAGCAAGTGACAAAACTTGTTTTACTCAGAGCTTCACAGGTTGCATATGATAATAGTAATTTATTTATAGCTAAACAGTATGCACAGGTTGCAAGCAATGAAGCAGTCAAAGTTATAGAACACTTATCTTTGAGGATGAGTAGAATTTTGTTTCAAGGTGAACCCGATGTTGTGGTCATATCTCTTCAATATATTAGCAAAAGGCTTGGTGGTTGTGGTTATCCTGCTAGGAGAGCTTTCTTGAGATAGAATCAAGAGATTGATGCCACAATGCCTTCGCCAAAGCTCCTTCATTCCTTTCAACCGCATGTTAAGAGCGACGGTCCCACGAGTTTGACCGATCAATATTTGAAGTGGTGAGTTCAATACCAAGACAAGATCAGAGCTTCAGTTGTGAGGACAAGCTCGGGCTCATCGTTTGATGAGTGCGTCATTCACAAGAACGAGATGTCGTCAACCATGTGAAATGAATGACAAGGTGATGAGGGGACAAGGTGATTGGTTCGTCATCTCCGATCTTGCCGAAATCAAAAGGTTTGCAGGAAGCGACAAGTTCGTCCAACAAGAAAGTCTCGAACTTTGGAGGTTCTTTGGTAACATCAACAGCAAGGCTTCATGAGAGAGCTTCCTACCCTTCGTTCGCTGTGTTGATCGAACGCTTCTGTAGATTCTCTCGCTCTGTCTCTTCTTTGGGAGATGCTGAAGCTGTTTCCTTCGTGGAGAAGATGGTGGAGTTATGGTACGAACACGAGATGGCGAGCACGAGACGGCAAGCTAGAGACTTGAGTTTTGCCAAGATAAAGTCTCAAGCTTTGCCAGAAAGTGATGTTACTCTCCCACCTCAGCCTAGCTTTCCTGAACTCTCCATGTAGCTCTAGCAGAGCAAAGGAAACAGGGAACCGGTTCATCTTGCTGCTCCAGCAACCCGAGCGACTCTCCTAGAAGGCGTTCTCACCAACCACGAGCTTGGAACCGAGCCGAGCCGAATCTCTAAAACCGCAAGCTGGCAGCATAGAGAGAGAGACAGGAACAGAGAGTTCAAGAGACATGAACGCTCTCTACCTGGACCCTCACGAAGCCTAGCTTGTCTTTCGTAGAGGTTTCCGCGCCGGCATGAACAACCAAACAGGGAGTTGCTGAGATTGATGCTTCCCGATACGACCGTGTCTGGCACTGAAGTGACCGCGCTTCTCCCTGTTCTCCTCTAATCTCGTCGCCATTCCCGCCGATCTGTGAATCCTTCGACAAAATCAATGGAGCTTGAAGTCAGAGACGAGCTTCTAGCGATGGATTTGAAGGGATATCAGCATCAGATGTTGCTTGTCTCAGAACACGTTATTTTTCTCTACTCTGAAAGAGTCAAACTTGACGAAGTGATTGTGCTGTGGTTTTGTCTGCTTGTGCCAGGATCGAATCATGGTCGTCATCATCTTTCTTCTCGCTCCGAGTCACGAAGAAGGGTCAAGAAGGTAAGAAGCACGGTAGCTTCTGAGAAGCATCAATCGACATATCTCATCTCTGATTTGTGGGTCAAAAGGTTGAACCTTTTCGAGAGAGACTCGTCGCGATGTCACCAAGTCTGGAGAGCTAGATTCATGAGCTGTTTCGAGAATGGAAGAGGAAAGAGTCGATCTTTTTTTTTTTTTGTTGAAACCAACTTGAATCATAGATCTAGATTTTTCCAAGTTTGATATGCTTTGAAGATAGTTCTCTTTGGCCCCCTCCTTCTAGCGCCAACTGTTTGAACCAAAAACGGCGTGTTTGTTGGATTCATACAATGAAGAATTTAAGAATTAGATTTCTTAGATTCTTGAGGCTTAAGAGAAATCAACATAGAAATCAAATGGAAAATGAACTTCTAAAAGAGTTTATTGATCAAAGATTATATTACAAGTATTATTACAAGTGCAAAGTAAATCTGAGAATCCATAAACTCTTTGTAAGAAGTGTTATAGATCTAAGTGGAAAAGAGATAAGATCCTTTGATAAAGAGAGGTGTATCTCTATTTATACAAGGAAGAAGCTAGGGCTTCATAACAAAGTGAGCCTAATTCATTGTCTTAATGGATCTCGAGGGATGATGTAAATCCACCCCCAACAGTATCATTCTTTAAACTCTTATTCTTTTCTCATCGAGACTTTCTTTTCTCAGTTTTGATCATTCCCTCATAATGCACCGATCGTTTTTACAGCATTCATCGTTATAAGACTATTTGGATAATTGTAGATAATTAAAAAAAAGATAACTACCCAAATAGGTCACTCGGACCCAGAATAATTTACTTGACCAAATACCTACTATTATATAATCATGACCCAAGAATATATTTTAATTAGAAGCACTCGAAAGCTTTCATTAATTCGGGATGTATATGAGTAAAACCAAGGGTACAATACGAATTACACATATACCTATTAGGCTATTACTAGATGTATATGAATGAGTTGAAACTTTTGTGGAGATTTATTTCATCATTTTTCCTTTTCTCAATTGCAACCCTAAATAAGTTTTGTAATCAAAATGAAGGAATCTATATTTACAGAGAGGACTGAAGATAAAACATATCACTTTTTCTCAGAACTTTGGCGATCGCATTTTTTGTTTTAATCTCTTTCTGCTAATGTCTAGTGAATTTGAGACTCTTTTTTTTTTTGTTCCGAGTATTTTGGATATGAATGTAGTGATGTTTCACTGGTAGTTTTCGGCTGCATTCACAAAAAAATAGTTTGGTATTCTTTATTGTAGATTTACTTATGTTTTTTTATTTGAAGGTGTGGTGGAGCGTGAATAATCAGAACTGGATCTTTAGATTAGTAGAGTAGATCTAAAGGTCCTTGACAATAATTGCAGAAGATTTTCTTTTTTAGTCACAGATTTATTATTTTTTAGTCTTAGGCCGGATAAGGTATTTCGTGTTTGGTGTTATAATAAAGTAAGTGTGTATCTTATTCATCTACCAAAGTAATGTATATATACAACGTTGAGTAGCATAAGCTAACTAGGAATAGAAAACTAGATTAGTCTAAATCCCTAAGATATAGGAAAGTATCTTTATCCTCTCATTACTCTCCCTCAAAGAGCAATGACATGTTTCGAATGCCAAACTTGGATAGTACATATTGAAATGTAGGCGTAGGAAGAGGCTTAGTTAGTAAATCAGCTGGTTGATTCTTGGTTGAAATATGAATAGTCTTCAGAAGTTTATCTTGAACTGCATCGCAAACCGTATGACGATAATTCACCACATATTTAGTACGCTCATAGAACATCTGGTTCTTGGCTATATGAATTTCTGAAAGTAAACTTGTAGAATAAGATTCCTCAGTAGTATTAGATGTATCTGTCAAGCTATAAGGTCTGATGTAGAGGTAGTAGTAGGTATTGGTGGCGATTGTACACCCGCATTAGTAGACTTATTGTTGATTGTTTGACTGTGTCGGTACCCCCACTGATCCCCCTTGATTGCACACCATTGGTAACAGTCAGTCATCGATAAGTTTATTATTTTGTAAAATCGGTGGCGGCACATAACTTGTGCTTTCAATCCCCGGAAATTTATCTTCAAAGAGGATTACATCTCGACTAATAAGGAATTCATTAGTTTCCATATTGTATAGTCTCCAAGCTTTTTTACCAAATGGATAGCCAACAAAAAGGCATTTTCTGCTTTGTTTTGCGAATTTATCTTTGCTCCTTTGTCACCAATGTGCATAACACTGGAAGCCAAATACGTGTAACAGATCATAAACCGGTGGTTTTCCATGTAACATTTAGTATGGTGTTTTCCCGTCAAGTACTTGTGTATGCGTTCGGTTGATGATATGAGCTGCTGTCAGAATGCTCTCGCCCCAAAACTTAACTGGAAGTCGAGTTTGAAACAAACATGCACGAGCTACATTAAGAATGTGTCTGTGTTTTCTTTCTACTCTCTCATTCTACTGTGGAGTATCAACACAAGAAGTATGATGCATGATCCCTTGTTCTTGAGAGAACGATTTCAGGACCATAAATTCAATACCTTTGTCTGTTCGAACTGTCTTCACACTTGACCAAACTGTTTTTCACCATGGCACATAAATTTTTAATATGAGTTGAGACCTCAGATTTTTCAAACATTAGGTAAGTCCAAACCGCTAGTGAGTAATCATCAACCACAATAAGAAAATAATCTGCTCCACACAATGTGGTGTACGGTATGGTCCCCAAACATCACAATGAATTAAACCAAAAGAAATATCAGCTTTATTAAGACTATTAGGAAACACTATTCGAGTTAGTTTAGCTAGAAAACAAATGTCACATTGACTAGAATAGATTCAGAAAAATCTATCTTAAGTGTATCAATAACCGATAGAGTAGATAAAAATTTGTAGGAGGGATGTCTAAGTCGATGATGCCATAAAACTACAGAAGAAGTTGATTTCGCAGCTCCACGAACTCGTGCAACCTTAGCACCCATAAATAGTAAATCCCTTCATGTTCCTCACCTCTACCAATCAGAGTCCTCGTAAAACAGTCATGTAAAAGACACAACGTGTTAGAAAATATTGCTATGCAACCAATTTGTTTTAATAACTTTGAAACTGATATTAGAGTGTAGTGAAAATCCAGGACGAAGATAACGTCATGCAACAAGTAGTCTTTTTTAGTTGTACTATTCTTCATTTTGTTGCTTGTGTTATACTATTAGGGAATGTAACCGAAGACACATTGTCATAGACGTCCTTTAGTATTGTAAAATCACCCGTCATGTGGTGTGAGACACATGTATCAATAATAACATCAGTATGTGTAGTTTTACCTGACAATCGTTTCGATGATAGATTGCTCGGTTGATTTTGAAGTAGTGAGAACAAAGAAGAAATTTGATCTGAGTCGCATGAGCTGAGTTAGCGCCCACGTCCATGGCCCCTGTTTCCACTAAACCTTCCTCCACGTCCACTTCATTGATTATTATTGTTTTGACTTTGTTACTCGTTATACCATTCTGGGTACCCATGAAGTAGAAAGTATTATGTAGTGTCATGACCTTTTCTACCATAGTGTGTGCATGAACGAGCAGGATCTCTTGACCTTGGTGGAACGGATTAACTATAGTAAGAGGAGTTTCATTCAGCGTATTGGTTTTGACAGAGAAACCAAATATGTCTCGTTGCTCTTTTGAACGGGTTGTAGTCATATTTTTTTCCTCACGAATAACTCTCGAGTAGACAACATTAAGACCAGGTAACATGTCTTCATCTGTTATAAGTGATCGGATATAAAGAAATCATGAATCATCAAGTCCAAAAAGAAACATGTGTACACGTGCATCTTCTTTTTCTTTTTCAATATCAGCAGCTGTGGCACATGTGCATGTACGAGACGTCTTGATATTCTGCAGATCTTCCCACAGCTTAGTAAGTTTACAGTAATAGTCTAGAACTGATTTACCATATTGCTTACAATTGGTAATCTCGTCTTGAAGCTGGTGTATGCGAGCTCTGTTTTCTAGAAAACTGAACACTTAGGGTTTGCCAGAGCTTATGAGCATCAGGAACATGTATTATGGTAGATCAAAATTTGGGGTCAATTGATGTTCAAATCTACCCCACAATCATGGAATTTGCAGCAAGCCAACGAGCATGATCAAGGCTATCATTTGTCGGTTTAGAAATCGTCCGAACTATAAATCTGATCTCCGGTTTTGCTTGTAGAGAATTATGAAGTTCCATAGACCACTCTGGATAATTTTCGTTTGTAAGTAGGACAGATGTAATGAGAGCACCTGGATTATCATATGGTTTCAGGTGATATGGAGAGTTGTTGTCTCGTTGAATTGTTGTATTAGAACCACTCTGACGAGATGAAGCAGTAGGAGATTCAGACATCTTGATTGATGAACAAGAATCATAGAAGTATGTTTAGTAGAAGATGATCAAAGAATATTCTTGATCAAATTGTAAAGAAACACGAAAAAATATATGTAGATCTTAGCTCAGATACCGTATAATAAAGTATGCAGAAGTGTGTATCTTATTCATCAACCAAGGTAATGTATATATACAACGTTGAGTAGCATAAGCTAATTAGGAATAGAAAACTAGATTGAGTAGCATAAGCTAATTAGGAATAGAAAACTAGATTAGTCTAAATCCCTAAGATATAGGAAAGTATCACTATCCTCTCGATAGGTGTTCAGATTTCTTAATGATATATGTAGTTTTCGTTTTGCAATAAAAAAGATCTATCTGTTATAAAAAGAACTTGAATTTATTTGTATCGCAGGAATTTAAATAAGGGCAAAAGTTTATACCCGTAGAACTTTTAATACTGATAGAAAGATTATTATCAGAGAGAGAATGAAAGAGTGAAGGATGTGTAATCATGTTTTTACAAATGATCGAAAACTCCGTATTTATAGAAGAAAAATTACTGTGCAAATAGTGACAGTGGGACCCACATCTTTAATTATTTCAACATTTTCGGCGTTGGAATGTATGACTTTCATAACACTCCCCCTTGGGGACCGGTGTCACTCTCCGCTCTCGCTTAACGTCTTTGTTGCCTCGTTAAAAACCTTTCCAGGAAAACCCAATGGGAAAAACCATAGTAAGGTAAAAAGAGTACAACTACGTAAGCTCCCCCTCGAATGAACAGTCATAGATCCTTCTGATGGCGCATCCCAATGTTATGGATGTGTTTTCTGAATACCGAGGTAGGGAGTGATTTTGTGAAGAGGTCGGCTGCATTGTCGCATGATCGAACATATCTTACTTCAATCTCTTTATTCTTCTCGAGCTCTTGAGTGTATGAGAAGAACTTCGGAGGTATATGTTTGGTTCTATCGCTTTTGATATATCCTTCCTTCGTTTGAGCAACACATGCCGCGTTATCTTCATATAGAATAGTTGGCTCCGT
>NC_027749.1:17921031-17950382 GCF_000695525.1 Brassica oleracea var. oleracea | reverse complement strand
ATATAAATAATAGTAGAGGCGGTATACCGACCATTATAACAGGGTATAAATGATACAAATAAGTTTTACCGAATCGCAGAGTGATCGTGCTGATAACGTGTTATAAAAAGAACTTGAATTTATTTGTATCGCAGGAATTTAAATAAGGGCAAAAGTTTATACCCGTAGAACTTTTAATACTGATAGAAAGATTATTATCAGAGAGAGAATGAAAGAGTGAAGGATGTGTAATCATGTTTTTACAAATGATCGAAAACTCCGTATTTATAGAAGAAAAATTACTGTGCAAATAGTGACAGTGGGACCCACATCTTTAATTATTTCAACATTTTCGGCGTTGGAATGTATGACTTTCATAACACTATCTAAATTATGATAAGAGTTTTCGTGTTATCGTAAAAGGAATTACAAATCTATTTGCTAGTGTAAATATGAAAAAAATAGTTATTTATCTTAAACGTGGAATAATATCATCATGGTATTGTTATTGTGCTACTAAAGATGATAATTCTCGTTATTTCTAATATGAGATTTGAATTTCATATTATCAAAATTTTATAATATAACTGGTTTTGTAATCATATATAAATGAAACATGAATTGAAGTCTGAAAAATGCACATGTTCAAGATGGACTTCGAATGGTAATAAACCACACCACACCGCAGTTAATAATAACAAAAATTTCTATAATCTCTATTTATATGTTTTTGTTACTATTATGACCGGACCGCATTTATTATGCATGTTACGACTCGGATCCGAAATAAGAAATATATATGAAACATATAATTGCCACACTGTATGTCGATTATTAAAAGTCTGCAAAAACAAAAAAAATTCCCCCTACATATAAAACCAAAATTGCCTGTAGTCTGCATCTACACACATGTGATATGTCAAATTGAGACATTATTATCTTCTGGTAAAGCAGTTGTTCTGGCCAGTCTTCTGACAATTCCAAAACAATATAATACATCTGAAATAATTCTTATATTGCATCTGACTGATATGCCAAATACATATAAAAAATGATATAGTGATATACTCATGATCATGCAAGTTGTTGGAAAATAAAAATTTACTTGGCTCATAAACATCAGAATTCTCTACCTAACCAATTATTATTAACATGGTGGTGGAGGACTATACCTATAAACTGCAAATATGCATGTTACAAGATTCTCAAAGGAAAAAGGTAAATACAATTAGCTCGATATAGAAATCATGCAAATTTATTAATATTCACTATTTAAAATATTTTTAAAGATAATAAATTTATAATTATCTTTCAAAATACTAATATAATAACATTAATCTTATAATAAAATAAAATTTGTATCCTAATACCAATAATCTGTTATTTTAGCTAACATGTTTCATTGAAAAATATAATATATATAGATTTTTTTTTCAAAACCATAATTATATACTAGGATTATGTAATCTAATTATTTTTCTTATTATGTTATTTTATATATTTGATTCTATATCTTGGATCCTAATATTTAAACTGCTAATTAATGATTGACTGACAAATAAAATTATAGTGTATTTTTTATTTAATATGTGATATTTAAATTTGTAAGGATATATTTAAATATTTAAAATATTTGTTTTTGGTGACAAAATAATAATAAGTACATAAATCTACTCTATTTATACTCCTAATTATTTCCTCTTAAAACTCATATTAAAACATTTGATATGGTTTCTTATAAATAAGGAATTGGGTATAAGCTTATAAATACAAAACCCTTAGTTCACAAATTCATAAAATAACACTATAGAGTATTTCTCTTCACTTAGTTTCTCTAGTTTTCTAAATTTAATCTTCTTTTAGTTGATCTAACAAGATATATAATACTAGAGTAAAATAAAATAGAAAAAATAGTGAATCTATTTGTAAGATATTAAAATCTATAAAATAAAAAATTATGTTTTGAAATATTTGAATTAAAAAACGGCTAATTTAGAATTCACTATTTAAAATCTCAAAATATGAGGATTAGAAAGTTGGTTGGAGATGCTATAACTCCAGAAACGTATCAATTATATATATATAGGGGTGTGTATAAGTATTTATTTTTAAGAAGTACATATAATGTATTTTTCTTTCTCAGCCCTTAGGGAGTCTTTACTAAATAATAAAAGCATTACAAGAATATCGCATAAGCTAAAGCCACTTTGCAACTTTTGCCCATCACCAAAAAAAAAAAAAAGAAATACAGAATATTTGTGCTTCTTTTTTTTTGCTGTGGTTTTTGCTTTGGTTTTTGTTTTTGTAAAAACTATTTTTTATCCAATTAAATTTTAGTTTTTACTTTTTGTTTTTGTAAAAACCATTTCACTTGCCAATAATTTTTTTTAACAAATAAATTATCTAAAATTTAGGAAAACTAGTTTTTCAAAATTTCAACCAATTTGTGAAGAAAAGCCAAAAATCAACTTTTGTGGATTTTCAATATAAAAACGAATTTTGTTTATTTTGTATAAAATACTATATTTTAATTAATTAATAATTAAATAAATAATATTTTCATAAAGATGAAATTCCCATATAATTTTTTTTATCATTTGAACATTAATGTAAAATAATTTATTTGTGTTTCATATCTGTAAATAAATATAGATAATGTTATTAATTGTAACCATTTAGTTATTAATTTCTATATATAAAATTATTTAATAACTTTAATAATTATTATACACACTTAACAACAACTAAAAATTATAAAACTTAAAATATTTTATTAATACAATATATTATTTTAAGTTCAAAAATATCCAAGTTCTAAAAACGAAAAAAAATTAGTTTCAAAATTTCAAAATATTTTAATTTTTATAATTTATAGATATTTTATTAATTATATTTTAGTATAATAGTTAAAAATAAAATAATTTAAAAACATGGTAATGTTTTTATTTTAATAATAACCACTATATTTAGATAAGTTTTAATGGTAATTTACTACTACATATTTTTATTACTACTTATTTTATTATTTTAAAACAATGTATTGCTTATTTTATATAAAAAATTAAGAATACAGGAATAACTAAAATCTAAAATCTAAAAATCAAATACCAAATACCAAAACAAAAAGCTGAAAATCAAAAACCAAAATCTAAAAGTTAAAAACCAAAAACCAAAATCTAAAATCTAAATCTAAAAACCAAAAACTAAAACAAAAAACTAATGGGAAATTGCCACAAATACCACATTCATAGTACCACTTTTCATGTTTACACTAATCACTTTTAGTCTTTTACCCTCACTTTTAATGAAGGATGAAAGACACTTATACCTCTAGGGTTAACAAATCTAGACTTCGGGTTTAGAGTTGAGAGGTGGGGTTTTTGGAATGTGAAATTTATGATTCTAATAAATATATAAATAAATACTTATAAAATATATTAAAAAAAATAAAAATGGTTTCAAACATAATTTTCGATTTTTAAAAAGAAAATTTTGAAAAAAAAAAAATTCAAAAAAAAAAATTGTAAAAAAGTTCGAATTTGAAAAAGTATAATTCGAAAACATAAAAAATATATTTATTTATTTTATTTATTTATTTTATTTAAATAATAATTTATTATATATATAGATAACAAGAGTATAAGAGTCTTTTGCCACTTAATGAAGAATGTATTTTTGAAAATATCTATTTAGTGGTGGTAAAGATGAAAAGTGATACCATGAAATTGGTAAACATAAAAATTTTCCAAAACTAATGGAAACAATCACCACCTAAATGTAATTTTATTTATCAAAGAAGAAGAAAAAACAGTTACAAAGGTAAGAACCTTAGTGGTCACTTTGATCAGTTTTTGCTAGTAATGATACAATAATAATCAGAATGTGTGCGCTTTACTTATCATTTAGCATTATCAAACATAAAATAGTTATTATTTTTCAAAAAGATGTATGATTGGTGGTTCATATTAGGCCTGTCCAATATGGTAAAACCGAACCATACCGAACCGAACCGAACCGAAATAGACAATATGGTATGGTTTTGGTATATAACATATAAACCGAATGGATATGATTTTATAACACCGTAAGATTTGGATATGGTTTGGTTTATAACCGATTAAACCGAATAAACCGAACAAAACCGATCAAAAGTAAAAACATGTAAATATGTACATATTTTATAACGTCACATGAAAAATATATTTGTTATATAAGTTATTCTTTTGTTAATAATTGTTACCATATTTTTATAGTAATAAAGAATCATAATTTGAAAAATACTTAAAATATAATTAAATAACAATTCATCGTAACTGAGGCTTTTTATTTTCTTAGTCTTCTTCTTTTAATCATTTTGTTTTCTTTTATCATTGATTAAATTGAAGTGAAGGTTATAAATTTGATGGATAATAACTAGAAAAAATTCTTCACAATTTTTTTCTTATTTATAAACGAACAGAGTTTCACTCGACGAAGCATGACTTTGATGAAAACTGAATATGGAAGAGTGGAAACATTTTCTTTCATACTTCTCTTTTGTTTTTTATTTTTATTTTCAAAATTTCGAGCTTTGATTTTTAATTCTAGATTTGATTATTTCATATGAAGGTATAAGCGTTTTTATTTTTTTGTTCTTTTATTTGAAAATATAATATATTTTTAATAAATGACTGCGATGAAAATATGACTCTAAAATTTATATAATATGATCCCAAAATAAATAATTATGTTTTGGTATAAAACCGAATAAACCGAAAACCGGCGGTATATAAACCGAACCAAACCGAAATAAATATAGATTTAGAATGGTAGTTATATTTTACTAACCGAAAAACCGAAAAAATCGAACCGAAACCGAACCGATATCCGGATTGGACACCCCTAGTTCATATAGGTGAGACGAGATACTTCACCCATCAAAATATTTTTATTTAATTTATACAACCAATTATATTTTCATCGTCCAACGGATTTGATGAATTTTTTTTCTTTTTGGATGTGTTGTCCCAGTTAACATTTCTTCACTTACCCTTAAAATTCTTAGGAATTTAGCATATGAATTATTATTGATGGGTTAGTCTAAAATCATGGAAGCTTGTTTGTTATAGTTGACTTAAAATAAAAATATAATGGAAATAGTTTCTACTTGAGTGATGTATCAGCTTGTAGCGAGCTGTTGTAGTTGTAGTTGTAGCGAGCTGTTGGATTTAAGAAACTATGGACACAAATGTATCCTCCTCAATCATTTATACTTTAAGTTTACCTTTTATAGTTTTTTTCTCTCTTTGATCATCTACAACGAAAAACATAGTTGATTTCGTTTTTAGATTAATATTTCTAGATATCAAATTTGAGTATAAATGATATGACAAAGAATGGATGAATTATTTGAAAAAGCTGGTATGATATACTTTGATTCCAAATTATAACTGAGAATGTTTTCTGAAGAATGAATAATTAAAATGGAGAAAAATAAAACTAAAGTCAAACACATTTTATTTAAATCAAGAAGAGTTAGAGGTAACTCATAATATGATATAGATGTATAGATGGAGTGGGTAGATAACTTTTTATACATACTTTTTAACTTGTCTAAATAAGTTGTTCAGATTTCTTTTTAGCAATTATCATTAAGCTTTTTTACAGTTATAATCATAATTTGTTTCTATATTAGTTTTTATTTTCTATCTTTCAATTATTAACATTTTAAAAGCATAAACCGGAATTATTAGATGTGAAACATCAAGTTTCTCCTCACTGAAAAACATAATTAGACGAAGAAATAAAATGTTAAAATAATTTTATGTGAGACAATATATATATGAATGACCTCCTACGGCATAAGATTATAAAATGCTTAAAATGATTGTAGTAGCTTTAAGAACTTTGAGAATAGGGTTCATATTTTACGATTAAAGCTATGAAAAATCAAAACTATTCATTATCAGTGATAAAGGTGAACACTACTGTAAACAAAAAACATGTGCAAGCGTTTCAAATTTATTAAATTTTCAAAAACTAAATCTTAATATTGAGAAATTCCCTGGTTTATTTTCACAAAAAAACCTTCGAGCAGAAAAATGACTCAAACAAGTTTTATTAAAGGGTAAATATACTTTTATACCCTAGGACTTAACTAATTTGGAATTAGTGTTTAGAGTTAATGGTTAGAGTTGTGAGGGTGGGGGTTTCAAATTTTTTTTGTGTAAAAAAAATATTAAAAATTTTAAAATAAAAAAAATTATTTTGGTCATTTTCTTTTCTGAAAACTATTTTAATGACAAAAACTTTGAAAAATTATTTGAGAGAATTGCCCTTCAATATTTTCAAAGATTTAAAGTTTGGTTATAAACTTATGATACTGAAAGCATATTTATATTTTTTGTCAACATATATATTTAATTTTTATCATCTTGGCTTTATAAACTAATTATAGTATGATCAATCGAATTCAACGACCTACATAAAGACAGTTTTTTGAACAACAACTCTACAACATCTTTTTCGCAACATATTTATTTTATTGGAGACATATGACTAAAAAGTACTCCCTCCGTTCATAATATAAGTAGTTTTGGTTAAAAACACGAAGATTAAGAAAATTATTATGTTTTTAAAAAGTATTTTATAATAAATAGGTTATATATAATTTAACCAATAAAAAATAAGTCTATTTAATTTGATTGGTCACATTGTATTCAATAAATGTAAAAGTTACCTAGAAATACGAAAACTACTTACATTTTGAAACAAAAACATTTCCTTAAAACTACTTACAATATGAAACGGAGGGAGTATTTGATAAAGTTTCAAAATTGATATGAAAGTTTCCAAAAATTAATCATGGTCTTTCCTAGGTTTACTCAAAAACGTGATTAACAAACAGTATGCAGCCATAAGTCATCTAACGTTGCTAATACATATATAAGTTTCTGTTAGCACAAATGTAAAGCTGTGATAACACATAGATTTGTATCCATCCAAAAGTAAAATTGTTGTAAGACAAATAAGTTGTTTATCAATTTAAAAAGTTAAAAGTTAAAGACGTGCATATGTTATTCCAACAAGTTAAAAAAAGAAAGAAAAAAAAACAAATTTAGATTTACTTGTTTGTATGTATGGCCATTTGGCGTGAATATCTAATTTCTATTGCGAACAATCTATTTATCTGGTATCGGTGGACATGCACTCATAGGACTATACGGTTGGGTCTCAGCTAGCCGGATACTCCCTGATTATCAAAAATAAAAGAAAAAAAATTAAAAGCTATTTAAAAGTGGGCTCACCGGATCTATATGACGTCACCGCCGCGTCTCTATTTGTCATACAACATGACGCCCCCTGCTTCGTCTCTCACCCTCCGCCGCACCTCCGTTCTCTCTGGGTAGTCACTCCTCACCGCCGCGTTTCTGTGCTCCACCGACGCTTCCATCACCACCGCCACTGCCTCCTCCTGAACAAGCAGCGTTCAGACGAGAGTTAGTCCCACCGCCACGTTGTCTCTTGTATCCAACGAATAAACTCGAGTTCACCGGCGAATCGATTCCTCTCTGATAAAGCTCTCTGTGACCTAGCATATCGTATTTGGGCTTGGGCTTTCATTTTCCGCATGGGTTCTGGCCCATTTTTAAACCCAAAAGGATGTTCTTGTGGTCTCCTACCACGGGGTCTCTTATCCTACGAGCCTATCTCGGATCCGTTACACAACGGCTCCCTCCAAAGACCTCCTCCGAGTTTTTCATCCATATTGTATACTATTCAGAGTCAAATGCACCTATGTAATCGGCGATGTTAATAGCATCAACCGCCTCATCACCATCTTGCTCACCCAACAATTTGCTCTCAGGATCACTTGAGATTCATCTAGTCTCTTGGGTCAACATCGTTGGTGTTAGAGCACATCTCATTCGTTTAATGGGGTACGTAGCCTTTATTGGCTTTTCACCCCCTCCTCCAAACCCTTTCAGTTGGGTATATCAACATCTATTTCGACTATGTCAAGTTCCTTATTTAAAAGACACAGTAAAGCTTATCTATGTGTTCCTTTACTTTGAATGCGTCTCTCTCCTTAATATTTATATCTTATGTTTTAGTGTACTACTTTTGTTGTTCATCTTGCCGTCGAATATACCTCCGGTTGTTATCGTTTTAGTGTCAAATATAGCTCCGGTTGTGATCACTTAAGCTTTTAATATATATTCAGTTACAAGAAAAAAGGGTAAATTGTTTCTGTATATCATATATAGTTTTGTGTCATGAAATGAACATATGGGGCGAGCAGTAGTGGTCAAGCGAGTCAAAGGAAAAGCAATGATAAAGTAGGCATTAAAAAATTGAAGCCTATGGGTTTTGTAGGCTCAGTTTTTGTCTGTCTCTTCTAAGTCTTGAACCCTAACTCCCTACTTATATCTTTCTCCACCAATTACATATTCCTCCTTTTCTTCCATACATGAAAGAGTCAAATAAATTGTAAAATGACAATGTTAAAATGACTACAAAATTTCGAAGTCTTAAACATTTTCTTTGAGAGAAGGTTTTTTTTAAACCATAAGAACTTAAAGACATACAATGACAAAGATGTCGATAAGATTTTACGCAATCATGAATCATCCATTTCTAATAGTCACAACTACTTGTTATAACAAAAAAAAAGTTTATTAGCAAGACAGTATAATTAAAAAATAATAACAAAAATAAGTTAACCAGGCATGTTTTGCATTTTTTGCATGTTCTTGTTTATACCTTTTCTTCTACCATCGTATTTTCAATGTTTTTTTTTATAACCGTATTGTGATCCCAAAGGCTTTCTAGGCCCAAGGACTAATAATCACTACAAAGTCCGCAAGATCCACATTTTCTTACCATTTAAGGCGCTCCGGGTGGCCAAGAAGAATCGAACTCAGGCGGTACTCACATCAGTGAGCCCTTTACCACTTAGTTATTTTCAATGTTCGGACTGATTAATTTAGTGTAGATTATATTGTGCACATCACTTTAACATATTAAATTGGAAAATGGATCAATCATATGTATAAAGATACATACAGGATACAGCCTAAGACAGGGGAAGCGAACTAAGCGAAGGATGCCACCAAGTTTTTTTATATTTACTTATTTTTGGATATAAGTTTTCAATTTTTTTGTAAAAATACTTCTTTCTAGGCTAATGGTTATATTCTTATATTTTCACTAATGAATCGTGGTTTAAATTTATTGATGGACAAGAATTGGTTGAGTTGGCAAAACATCTCCAGGGACAAGGGAGTGAAGTCCCCCAAAATTAAGAGAAAATGTTGATAGTAATTTACAACGGTATGTTTTTAAAATTTACAAGAAATATGATATTGAACAAACAGTAATTCTCAACATCACAGAAATGTTCTCCTTTGAACTCCAATAAGACGATTTTCGAAAATCTTATTAATCAATGCATGTCTCCAAATACCTAAGCAAGAAAAACAAAAATATATATAATGTCCATCTTTTTATAAGATATAGCTAGATGCCGATATTATCTTCCATCAAAGCACATAATCGAGAAAACGAAAGAGATGGGGTTGCTATCAAACAACAAAGCAACACCCACGTATGGGGTTGCTATCAAACAACAAAGCAACACCCACGTGAAGGGATAACCAAATAGGCCTTCGACTTGGTCCCTTTAGTTTTCTCCTCCCACTTTTCTTCACGTAGCTATCACCACTTTTTTCATCACCGTTAATCACTATCACTCCCACAACCTTCTCCTTAACCTTATCCCATCCACACCACACTTATGAAGCCTTTTATTTTCAAATTTTCAATAGAATAACTTCTTTACTTTTTGCTTTAATTAAAGTGTTTGTAGTATGAGTGGCTACCCAAATAAGATATATATATAATACTAACAAGAGCAGCACACAATTTCGACGTCAAGTTGTAAAAGTCAGGAAATTAAATTCGTAGTGAGCATTCAATTAATGTTGCAACTTATTTCAACTCTGATGCAAAGATTGACCAACCGAATCAAGTCTTGACTTTGTAAGAGAGAGAAACAAAATTGATTGTGTCTAAGTGCCCAAACTAAGCTATTATGCTTATTTCTTTTGAAGCTTCTAACGTGAGCTAACAATTAGATAATAAATAATTAGAGATATAGTTACTCGGTAATTGCTTTAAGTAAGCTTTCATTTCTATAAATTTGTGTGTTATATTCTAAGGGGTTATTTAAAACGAATATGTGTATTAGTTAGTTGCACAGAAATAATTTATTAGGGTGAGATTCATTTTTTCTTAAACATTTACGAAAAGTATTCATTTTTACAATCTCTTTTTGTCCTTCTTCCTTAGCCTATCAACCTTTATAGCACAAGCACACACCCACTAATGAACCAACTGGCTTGATTGAAGAAGGGGGAAAACTGTGTATAGGTTACCTATCTCTGTGTTCAAAAAAAAAAAAAAGTTACCTATCTCTCTCTCTCTCTCTCTCTCTTCAATCTAATGTTTCCTTCAATAGACACCAATGGCCATGACCTCTTTGATCCCTTCAATCTCCATGAAGCAACCATGTTTCCTTCTTTCACTACTCATATCCTAAGCCCTAGTTCTCACCATCATTACCCTTTTCCTTCTTTTCCTTCCTCTTCAGATTTTCTTGATGAATCTGTCTTGATAAGCCAATTCTTGTTACAACAGCAAGCTGATGTTGATTCTCCGAGAAAATTATGCAAGGAGCTTGAGCAAGAAAAAAAGAATGAGGAGTGGGTTGATGGAACCACCACAGAAAAGGTTTCACCAAGAAGAACTGGAAAGAAAAGGGACAGGCATAGTAAGATCTGCACCGCTCAAGGTCCTAGAGACAGGAGGATGAGACTGTCTCTCCAGATTGCTCGCAAATTCTTTGATCTTCAAGACATGTTGGGTTTCGACAAGGCGAGCAAGACCATTGAATGGCTTATCTCCAAATCAAAGGCCTCCATCAAACAAGTGAAAGAAAGTGCAGCAGCATCAGGAAACCATGAACATCTTCAGGTTAGTGACAATGTAAATGACGAGACACAGAAAGTCTCAAAGGGAAGAACAAAGAGGGTGGATGACTCTTGTAAGAAGAAACAGTCGAGAGAGAAAGCTAGAGAACGAGCAAGAGAGAGAACAATGACGAAGATGAAGATGAGATTATCAGGACCGATTGACACCTCGAAAACATTTGCAGATCCTAATCAAGAGTCAAGAAAGACTAAGATAACCGGTGGTGCACAAGTAGAAGGAGAAAACCTAGAACAAGAAAGGAGTATTATAGAGAAGTTTCTCGGACTAACCAGTGAGTCTAGCTCCTCTACCATCTTTGGAGACTCCGAGGAATCTTACACAAGTCTTGGCTCAATTAGAGAAACAGTTTCAACAGCAGGTAAGAACATTTTGTTAAATAAAAGCCCTAACTATTGTAGTCATAATGTTTTGCTTTTGGTCAACAACTTCATAAAGATAAAATATCTAGTGTTGGTAATCTAGGAATGGTGATACCAAGGGAACATAACACAACTTCAACAGCATCAGTAGATGAGGAGAGAAACCCTATTTCAACTTTTTCTCTATACGATTATCTCTGCTACTGATGATCATGATGCTCCGTTCTTATAAGGTATTTGGAGTTTCTATATGCATCCACATAAGAGCCTCATGAGCCAAATCTTTCGGATATATATAATTATAAATGTAGTCGTGTGTGTGTGTGTGTGGGTTTTGACTGCTAATTTGGCTGAGGCTTTGGACTGCTTGATTGATGGAGGAACTTATATTCAATATTTGTGGTTTTAAATAATTAATTATTTAGCATGTTTCTACTCCGGCCTTGATATCAATTTATTGTTGTTTTGCCTTCTGTAGTTGGTTGCCTTTCTAAATGTCAGTATAGGAAATTTAAAAAGTATGTCACAAACTCACCGTTAAACACACAACATATGTAACATATAAATTTTTTTTTTTTTTTTGAACAAACCTTCATTAATATTAAATCAAACACTCAAACAGAGTGAGGTAGTTCTAGCAATGCCCTTTTCGCAAGCGCATCTGCTTCTACATTGTTAACTCTAGGAGTATGCAAGAAGGAAATGGATAAGAAGGAAGTACATAGTTGAGAGATATCAAAGAGAACTCCTTGGGCTTCAACAATGTTTTCCTTGGTGTTGATGGCCATTATCAGGGACTTGGAATATGACCATAAGGTCAGTTTGCGCAAACCCAGAGACCGAGCTGCCTTCAGGCCAGCTTTAACCGCAAGAGCTTCTGCTACTAGAGCAGAGCCGACATCGCAACGGTTTGAAGACGTTTGACAAAGCTTTTTTTTATTTTCTTTGAAGATGCAACCAAATCCACCGCCTCTTGTGGCTGCATTCCACGCTGCATCTACAAAGCAATGACTTCCTCTTACTGTTCCACATGCGAGTGGTACCTGCAGCTTCTGAGATGGGGAAGGCTTCTCCTTATTCTGTTGAGCTGACTGCCATATTCTAGCTTCCTTCAAAGCCAAAGATACCACCTCCAACTCTTGCATCTCTCGGTTCTCAAAAATCAACTTGTTTCGGCTCACCCACAGGTACCAAAGGATCCAAGAGTACAAAGCTGTCTCGCTTAGACCTGTTGGAGGTAGGTTCACCGTACGCCGGCACGCTTGGAGGAGTAACGCAGAAGATGTGATGGTTCCTGGGTCCGGTTTGATCAAAGCAGGAACTAGTTCCCACACACGTAGGGCATAAGGGCACTGAAGGAAGAGGTGGCGTTCTGTTTCCACAATCCCACACCTTTTACACAGACCTTCAACTTCAATTCCCCTCCTTAGTAGGTTTGCACCCACTGGCAGTGCATTGCTATTAATCTTCCAGAGGAATTGTTTCAATTTAGGAGAGGTTTTGACTTGCCACACACATAGATTCCAATTGAAATTCGGATCTTCATGGCCTTGGTTCACCTTACAGAGGCGATAACCTGTCTTCGTTGAGTATGTGCCTGACCGCTCTGGTAGCCAAGCTATCTCGTCATCCATAAGGAACTCACTTGGGATCAGGCATTTAATCATGTCCTCATACTGAGGTAAATGTAATCTGACAGCATCAAGGTTCCACTCTTTAGTATTAGCATCCAGAAGATCAGCGACAACTAAATGTTGATTCTCTACCGTCGGGGGGCCTATGGGAATCAGGGGTTTTTGAGTCGATAACCAAGGATCAGACCAAACCTTAATGTTTGTTCCAGTACCCACAACCCAGCCTAGACCCTTCAGGAGGACTTCCTTTCCTGCCATTACTCCCCTCCAACCGTGTGATGCAGATTTAGGAGTTTCAGAGCTTAGGAAAGAAAGGAGTGGAATGGCAGTACTTTCCGAGAAGTGTTTGTGACAGGAGGGAGTCTGGGAATTTGAGTACTCTCCACGCAAGTTTAGCCAGCAAGGCATCATTGAACTTTTCTATCTCTCTAAAACCCAAGCCACCAGCAAACTTTGGTAGAGTAAGTCTGTTCCAAGAGACCCAGGACATTTTCCGGATATCCGGTTTGTGATCCCACCAAAAACGAGTGAAGAGAGCCTGAATCTGCTTACATAGAGACACCGGTAGCTTAAAACAGGTCATGGCATACGCAGGCATGGCCGCAAGGATCGCTGTAAGTAACACTTGTTTCCTTGCACTATTTAGGTGTCGAGAGGTCCAGCTATGTGACTTATGTCGAATTCTATCAACGATTCCAGCAAAAATATCCTTTTTCCTCCGGGTAAAGTGCTCTGGAAGTCCCAGATATTTACCTATCCCTCCTTCTCCTGTTATTCTCAGAATTTCCTTGACTCTCCTTCGTGCTTCAATAGGCGTCTTCGCCGAGAAAGTTACTGCGGATTTTTGGAGGTTTATACTCTGTCCTGATGCCGCTTCATACTTCTCCAAGATAGTCACTAGTGCCTGACAAGTTCCTTGGTCACTCTTACAGAAGAACATGGTGTCATCGGTGAAGAGGAGGTGATTCAAAGAGGGGGAATTGCGTGCGACTTTGATACCCGGGAGCCTCCCCTCTTCTTGAGCTTTAGAACACAGGCCTGACAAAACTTCAGAATAGAGAATAAATAGGTAGGGTGACAACGGGTCTCCTTGTCGTATCCCTCGTGACGGCTTCACACGTCCATGTGCACTGCCATTAACAAGGTATGAATACAAGACTGAGCATACACACTCCATCAGCCAGCTCACCCAGGTGGGATGAAAACCAAACTGTTCCAACACATTCCTCAAGAAGCTCCATTCCAAGCGGTCATATGCCTTGCTCATGTCCGTTTTCACAGCCATTGAGCATTGTTTTTTCGCTGAGGAGGTGCGCAAGTAGTAGAGGATTTCATGGGTTATCAGGACATTGTCCGAGATGGAGCGACCCGCCACAAAGGCAGACTGGTGAGGGGATACTAGCGACGGGAGAATAGGTCGCAAGCGCTTACACATGATTTTGGCAATAATCTTATAGTGTGTGGAGCACAATGCTATAGGCCGGTAGTCCATCACTATCTTTGGGCTTTTTATCTTCGGGATCAGACGAACGTGCGTTTCATTGAATCTGCGCTGCATCTGCCCTGTCACAAAGAAGTCTCTGATCTCTTTGCAGACTTCGTCCCCTATAATCTCCCAAAACCCTTGGTAGAAATTAGCCGAAAAGCCATCTGCTTCAGGAGCTTTGTCACCATGTATGGCAAACACAGCCCGTTTGATCTCGCTATCGTCGGGAATAGTAGTGAGGGTTTCATTCATTGTCGTTGTGACTCGCTGTACAATCGCCTCTTGAACGATCTGAGCGTTTCCATCAGAGGAAGAGGTGAATAGGTTACTATAGTACTCCGCTATTGCCTCAGCTATTTGCTTCTCTTCAAAGACAACAGACCCATCCTGTTTTTCGATTACAGCAAATTTATTGGCTGCCTTCCTTCCTCGTGTAATAGCGTGGAAGTAGCTAGTATTCATGTCTCCAGATTGGAGCCAGAGGATCCTACTCCGTTGTCTCCAGTATCTTTCTTCCTCCATATAGGCTTTGTCCAGCTCATTAGTCAGCATTCCGATAAGATCAGTATCCGGAGAACTAGATGATAGTTCTTCCTCCAAGGCTCTCTGGTTGGACTGGATAGCCTCCTTACTATTCACGTTCTGCTCCTTAGTCCAATTAATAATTGCAACTCTTATCCGACAAAGTCTAGAGAGCACAGAGTCATTATTCTGCAGATTCCAATTGGCTTGGACAAGTTCCTTAACCTCTGGTTTAGAGGTCAGTCTCCGATCATAGCGGAATAGATTCTTCTTTTTCCTCTGCTCGTTGTCCAAGTAAGTCATCAACGGTCGATGATCCGAACCCTCAAAGCTGAGGTACTCACAATAGGATGACGGGAAATTTTCTGACCATCGACAGTTAGCCATGGCTCTATCGAGTCTCGATTGGATAAAGTGATTATACCTTATCCCTCTCCATGATAAGTGATTCCCTGTGTGTTGGAGGTCCCAAAGGCCCGCTTGAGTAACAAAACTTCTGAATGCTACAAAACTGACTTCCCATCGTTCGAGACCTCCAATCTTCTCTGAGCTATCCAGCAGGTCATTGAAGTCCCCAGTTACCAACCAGGCATCATCTCTTACAGTTCCAAGGCTTGTTAGTTTCTCCCAAAGATTAGCTCTCTCCTCTGGCCTTGGAACTCCGTAGATGAACGTGATGAACGTGATGAACGTAGTCTCACTCCCCGTTACTATTTTGACATCAATGAGGTTCGGGGAAGAGTCCAATATCTCAACCTCGACATGTTCCTTCCACGACAGAGATAGGCCTCCGCTGAGCCCTGTTGGAGGAACCGTGAAGTGGTAAGAGTAGGGCGTGTTCGCAAACTGTCTGAAAACCGTCTCATCTTGGTTTTTGGTTTCCATTAGAAACAAGATATCTGGAGACTTTCGTAAACGTATGTCTCGCAGACGACGAACTGTAGGAGTGCTTCCGATCCCCTGACAGTTCCAGCTCAATATGGCTAAGGAAGAGTGCTGGGGCCGGACCGAAAATCCTTCCCCGATCTTGTTATAGCTGGGATGAGAGTTATCGGGGGGTCGCCCGCTATGCTTCTAGCTCCCTGATTAACGCCTCGACTTCCTTTTGCAGGTTGTGTATTTCCAGTAGTAGGTCTGCGTTTAGGCGAGTGCACAGTCTTTGTGACTCGTCTTTTCTTGAGACTCACGCCTTGTAAGGGGGTTCTGATTGTTCTCTTTCGAGGTTGGGGCAAGTCGTTCTCAGCAACTTTCCCCTTTCCGTTTGAAGTCAAAACCACCCCTTTACCTTTCCTAGACGAGGTCCCAGCAGTGGCTGGGGGGAGATAAGAGGGATCACCATCCTCCGATTGTTGGGGTGCATCCCTCGTATGCTCCACTTGTCTCCTGTCCTCACTCAAGCCTCTAATGGGAGAGATTTGAGGCCGAGATAATCGTTCCACTGCTGGTACTCGTGATGATGAAGGTTTACCGGAGCCTTCCAATAAAGTGAGGGGAAAGGTATCTTCCAAATAGTGGACTGCAACATCTTGGAGGCGTCCAGAATCAGAGTTTGCAACTCCATTACGCAATAGCGGAACTCTTTCAGTAGGGGGTGGAGCCAAGCGTTGTAAGGCAGGAAGACGTTCCTGAGCCGCCATGGCATGCCCGCTAGGAACAGGCGTAAGTGCTCTGGTTCCTGGTGTTTCGATTCGGTGCAGCACAGAGCGACGTTCCTGAGACGAGCTATCCAAATCTCCCACAGGGGGTAATACACCTCTCTCATCAGATAGTTGGAGGCGATGAGCGATTTGTCTGCGGTTTTGCGTGGAATCAACCTCTTGGTTAGCATACATTGCTTCTCTTGGTGGGTTTGGTGGTGGGGTATGTGAGTATTGAGCTTGTGACCCTTTTTCCACCCAGACTCTTTCACCCAGTCGAGAATGAGCACTAGGTTGACCATGGGAAATTCTTTGAGACGCAGAGAGCCGAGGAGAAGCAGTTGTATTTTGTGGGTTCGTCGCTGTGATTCTGGTCCCTAGTGAGGCAGCAGAGGAGCCTCGCATCTGGTCGTTGTGATTAGCCACTCTAGGTGGGGATCTGCGGTGGTTTACTTGAGTACGCTAGTGGATATCAGATCTTCGACGGTGGTAATCCGCTTCCCTGCGCGAGGCTTCAACAAATCTGCCTCTTTCTATTTTCCTGTCATCTCTAGCCCTTCGATAGGATTCAAGGCTCTCAATGGTTTGGGCGTGGTTGATTCCTCTGCTTGAGGTTCGATTCACAGCTGGGGCATTTCTTTGGGAGCACTCAGATTCCTCATGAGAGAGGGAATGACATAAGAAACAATGTTTTTCTAATTTTTCATAATGGAGTTCGACTTTCTTTGTTCCACTAGAAGGGAGTGTGATGTCCAGTTGCATCTCAAGTGGTTTCAAACCATTGATACGGACTCTAACTCTCCCTTGGTCGACGTCTTTAGTTTCCACCACTCCAAGATCCGATCCAATAGCGTGAAGAGCTCCGTCGGTCCAATAGTGAAGGGGGAGACCATGAATCTTTATCCAGAACGAAATGTCAGATGGGAAATCATCGTTAGTCTTGGATAAAGAAACTTTTATTAACCACATTTCTGGATGTGTAAAGCAACAATTTAGATGTTAGGTGGTATTTAGATATATACCATGCATATTTGGTGAATCTTGCATATATATTCATCGAGAAATGTTACCTGTTGCTCTATATTTTTTTTCTAATTTGTTATTGTTCTATGACTGAAATGAGAAGGTGCTTTCCTATAAACTCAAACAATTCTTATTGTAAATTGCAAACGCCCGTACATCAATCCTGCCGACTGTTCCTCAACAATTGTCGTGATTTGTTTTCATAAACATTATGTCAAGGCACTGGAAGCAGTTTTATAGACTAGCAGTCACCCATTAATTATTTGAATTGGATTGGGCGATATAAATGTGTAATGTTTTTAGACGGTTTAGCCGTTAGACAATTGTCCTAGACACACTCGAGGCCGATTAATCATCCCTAGTTGCCATGTTTCTCTACATTTTTGTTGACCTATTTAGAATTTTTTTTTTTTATAAACTCAAAGAACTTAAAAAAGGAAAATAAACTTTTAGCCACTCCAACTTCCATCATGGCATTTTTTTTCCCCAAACTCTCAAAGATTGTGTTTTGACCTTCTTAAGTTGGGTGCAGTGATATCATCGGATCTACAGTAGGTTCTTTCTTATAAAAGAATACACCTTAATTAAGTATTGATTAAGTAATTTTGTTTGTGATTATTTCCTTTGTATAAATTTTGATTGATTTGATTTGTGTAGTTCTGGAATATTAACTTGAACTATTTAATTACAATATTACTTCTATTATATTTATACTACTATAAAATGAAGTTGTTCCATGATGTAGATATTATAATAATATTTCTTGTATACTTAAAATTGCTGAAACACATGTTAAATGCATATTTAAATGTTTTATTTTCTGAAAACATTGTATTAGACATCGGTTGTAAGGAAAATATAGATTAAGTGTGCAGAAACTTTACAGTAAAACTTCTACGAACTAGCAATGTTGAATTTTTAAAAGAAAATTATTCATAAAGCTATTAAATAATTGAAATATTATAATTTATAAGTATATGTTTTCCATACTTATAAAAATTAGCGTTATATTAAAAGACTAATTGAATCTTTTAATAAAAGTAAATACACAAACTTAAAATTATTGTAAACACTATCTATCTCAAAAACGGATATTAACAAACATTTTTTTTGTAAAGATATTATTACCAGTTTTAGATTTTTGACAGAAATACAATGAGAACAAGAAACAGAAGAAAAGAAAATAAAAACTAGACAGCAACTCAATCTAATCTAAGCAGGGACAGACACAACAAGCAATAAATGCTATCAAGAGGCTTCTACCAATCCGCAAATCGCTTGCCGCAAAAGAAAGAGTTACAGTTATAACGAGAGCTGGAACCGATAATATTGGCTTCCCCCATGATCCACTATTTAGGAATTAACTCAACCAAGAACAGCTCGCTGATGACATTTTAAGCATCCACCCACAAGAACATACAATCACGCCAGAGGACTAGCACACCCACATCAACAAGACGAGCGTTATTCAGACCCGATAGCCTCCCTGGTCTGAACATACAAAAGCGATAAGAGAGGCAGCACAGCCGCCGCTGTCAAGGGACAGACACGGCTCCTGGGAAATGCTAACCTTTTGCACAGTACCACCACGAAGGCGCCAAGTTCACAGACCACACGAACCCGCAACCTCCAATGCCGTGCGCCCTCTGCGAGAACCGAAGAAGGGTAATCGAAGACTGTCCAAAAGCTGAGACTTGTGGTACCGGAGACAGCTACACCAATAAACACGAGCTCGAAACCCCTGAAGCTTGTCGACAAAGCTCCGGAGGCGATGTCCGAACAGATACTAGGAAGCTAAAACCAGAAGAAAGGGAACCCATAACATTGCACGAGCTGCCATAGACGACAGCTTCGATCCGCAACATCACAAGCCTCCACGCGCCACCACCGAAAGAACCAACACACGCTGGCGTCGACGGCTAAGCACGAACTCGAGCGAGCAAATAACTCCGAGACTCTCCTGATTCCGAGAAGGAGGAGGCGATTCGCCGAGACACCAAGACAAACCCACCAACCACCACTCGACTCCACTCCACGGTACACCGACGACGTAGATCTGTGAATCCACTGCCCGGATCTGAACCAAGAGTCTGGTCTCTTCCTCCACGCGCCGTTTTCTCTTCTAACGGGTCAAAGACAAAACACCCCCTAGCATACCCTAAACGCCGACTCCACCAACCGCGAACCACTCCACCTCCGTGCAGAGCCTCCAAAACCAGCAGAAAACGAACCGGATTCGAACCTCCCCGTGAGCAAAGTCTAAGCCGGTGAACTCTCCAGAGACAGAGAACTCAAGCAAGACGGAGGTGGTGGTGAAGCAAAGAGAAAACAGAAGAAAAGGGAGAGGGATGGCTCCTCCGACGCCGCAACGCGCTCGCACCCTCGGCCGGACGCCGGAGAGATATCAAATTTGTTTAATAAAAACGGCGCTCTTTTGTTTTGGGAGAGAAAGAGTCGCAACTCCCATCTAAAGTTTGTTACATGATATTAACAAACGGCGCTCTTTTCTTTTCTTTTCTCTTCTCAGTTATGTTTTAGCAGTTTACACAACTTGCTCTTGTGAAACACTTATTTCAGACAATAAAAAAAAAATCATATTTGTATATCCGTATTAAATGAGGCATCATAAGTTAAACATGTAATATGTATAAGAAATGATGCCTACAGGCTGTGATGCTGACTAGAGCTTGATCCGTGTACATACATGGATATTTTTTTAATAGAATAAACATATGTATTTTTTCACATGACAAAAATATAATTGTTACACAAACATGTGTCCATATAGATGTTTTCTATTTGTAATGTATAACATTTATGATAGATCGTATATTTTTTATTGTTGGATATTAACCAATCAAAATGATATGTTATATAACATATTCGTCAGTTAATACTTTTTAAGTACATTAATTATGTTTGATGTTTATTTATAAATTAAAATACCAATTAGTATGTTTATGTATATTAATAACTATATTTTAAAAAAATAATATATTTATGTCAAATAAAGTGTATTTTTGTTTTAATAAGATAGATAGATATATCTCTAAATTTTTTATATGCCAAAGAAATTTCACTTTAGTTCAAATTTTTGAGGAAAATATTTAATTTAAATTTATTTATTGTATTATTATAATTCAAATATATTAATCATCAAATTGTTTACATGTATTTCATGATAAATTTATATATTTAAATAAAATATTTCTAGTTTATTTTTTATGTGAAATTAAATAATAATAATATATATGAATATTTAAAATTTAAAGTTTATATGTCACATTTTAAATAAATCTTTTTAAATTTATTTAAAAAATTGGTTAGAGAATAACTCAGATAGAGAATAATCCTATTAGAAAACAATCTACCAAAATTAAATGATTTGTAGTTACTTAAATAATAGTTATTAATTCAGTGACACAAGTTATAGTTATTAGGATGAATGAAAAATTATTTTTAATATGTACTTCGGTTTTAATAGAATAGATGTTAAAATTAAAATGATCCCAATACACGATCAAATAATAGACATAGTTTGTTGTTATCCAAAAATCATATTTTAAATCATAAAAGTGAAAAATTAAAAATAAACGATATATAATTTAAAAATAATCAATCATCTATTATATATTGATGTAAAAAATTTCATATACAAATATTTAGATGTTTAGTAAAATTCTTGGGAGAATAAACAATAATATATAATGATACTTTAAATTTATAATGTATGCAGTAATAACTATTTGTAAAAAAATTATGTCCACGGATGAAACATCTAGTATTAACATATACTATATTGTTATTTAAAAGTAAGATAAAAACGTTTTTTTCCTTAATATTTTGTTTTATGATCTTTGGATAATAGTGGTGCACATAAAACGTACGTGTTCGCTATTTTTTTTCTTTAAAGTTTTATGAATATTGCTGGTTAAAAAATATTTAAAAACACAAAGACGAAGATTCATTTTTTACTTTATTTCAAAGCATAGAATGTTTGATATTTGTTTATGTTATCATAATCTTATAGATTACATTAATGTTTATATTATATGTAATACTAAGTATCTGTAAAATGATTATGTTCGCATATACAGGTAAAGCACCTAGCTTGGTCATATTAACATGTACTATATTATTATTTATATATTTTATATTGATTAATTATTAATTTATTATTAAGTAAAAATGTAATAGCAAATCAAAGTAAATTATTTTAAACCAGTGGAAGCCAACCCGAACTAGAAATGACTAAATAGGATTTCGGTTTTCATAACAAATGATAAATGTGGTTCTGCCAAAACCTTTACGCTTTAGTAGTGCAGTTCTAACTTCTAACATCTTGTTCTAATAGCATTTTGCGTATTTCATTCATATTTGTTAAAATGTATTGTAACATCTAACAACAGAATAAAAAAACATCACATGTTGACTTCGTACGCATAGATTCTACACTTTTGCATACATATTCCATCCTTTCTATTCAGGTTATTTATTTATTTATTTTTCTTACACTATAGAAACTTAAATATTCACGAAGACAACACAGAAGTGGCACTTTTCTCAGATCTAGCTACGAGAAAAAGATCGAGAAAACTAACCTGTAAATATTGTTATTTCCTTCTTGCTTTGGCTTTCTCTCCACCAAAGCTTTGATCATTGGTGTATCTATAACAATACACCCGTATATTATGTAAAGTGTTTCATCTAAAGCAGAGTAGGAAAATTACTAAGATTTGATAAGAATGGAGCCTGCAAAACTATAGAGCAAAATA
Source organism: Brassica oleracea var. oleracea (assembly GCF_000695525.1). Taxonomy (NCBI): domain Eukaryota; kingdom Viridiplantae; phylum Streptophyta; class Magnoliopsida; order Brassicales; family Brassicaceae; genus Brassica; species Brassica oleracea. Next base: position 17,927,936 of record NC_027749.1, on the reverse strand, counting down.
AAGAAACACAAAGGTTCGTTAAAGGCCAAAGCCTCATTCTCTGATCTAAAGGCCTTCAGAAATATATGGAGCAGATGAGAGGAAATAAATACAGACATAAAAGTTGTAGACACCGACCGTTTCATCCGGTGTAGGACTGTTTATCAAGGATGAAGCTATGATTTGATCATTTCTGATTTTATAAACAAATAAAAGAGAGTAGATCGGTTTTGCAGCCCCAAACCTGTCTTTTGAGCTAGGTCCAGTCAGATTTTGGATCACTCATTGTTATTTTTCTTAAATATAATATAGGGATCGTGATACAGAACTTACCTCATTACATGCGATACGTGGAAGAATAGAGTAGTACTATTGCCATTTTTCACAAAACTTCTATATGATTTAGTTCGAGCCAGACTACTCGGACCAAATTAGTTTTATTGTCAGGTTTTAGAACATTTCCACAAATTTATAACTATTTTTGGGACCAAAATTGTAGTGAGGTGGTTTCATCTTCTTTTGTTGTCATGGGAGATTGGAACGCACCTTTATACGTGAGAATGATGGATTTATTTAAAAGAAGAAAAAAAAATATACTGGATTTCATTACGATTAGTCTGATATTTGTTTTTTGTCCTAAAAGATCAACAAAAATTAGATTATTGGCATGTTGTGTGCTTGATAAAGTTGACAATAATGTTTAGTTTCAATTGGTGTTGAAGTTTTTAGGAGAACACATTTTGGTTTTGTCTCCAATTTCTCTCTAATTATAATATTTATTTATTTATTTCGTTGAATTGATATTAAGAATGGAAAATGGGATATGGATGTCGAGAAGTATATCTTTTGGCAAGGTGTAGCTTGCTTCTAGATCTTCATAGAGACATAGACTTTCAGTGCAGCTCGTACGGAGCTTTACCAGTTTAGTGCCCCAAAACTCTCACCTCGCAAACATATTTATTAAAATGTACAAAAACATATTTATATAAATATCAATCTGTATTTGAGTCTCTTATCATTATTTACGCTTTTATATTAAGTTTCACTGTTATACTTGTTAATTTTCTTAATTACAGTTATTATCTCTAGTATATCACTCAGATATTTTTTCATCAAAGTTTTAGGCTTAATATACCGGTATTAGTAAACCTATTTTACTAAATCTCAATTTTAACACGAACTTTCTTTTGGTTTTCCATCATTTAGATTTTTCATAATTATATATGATATAAATTTATTTTCCGCTTTAAGTTTTTCAATTATCAGCTAATTGTTTCGACCTCAAGATTATCTTTTTAATTAATCAGTTGAGTTGTTGTGCTATTTTGTGTTTGAATCAGATATATCAACATTCTGAATGCCGAAAAAGTTTACATAATTGAGAGAGAAACAAAGTGGTCAGTAGAATCACTAAAGACTCATTATTTCTAAATCATATGTATTGCCCTAGATTGGGTGAAATATGTACTTGAGGTTAATAAACTGTGCCATTATAACGTTTGGGATACTTGTTAAGTTGAATATGAGCCCAGAAAATAAAAAAAAATGTTTTCACCAAGTGGCATATGTCACTTCGGCCTTGTAGTGGAATTAGAGGTTAGCCCTCCTTGATCTTGGGGGTTCCTTGATCTTGGAGGTTTAAATGTGGACCATATAGGCCCAGGTATAAAATGGTATACTTAGGTGAGTTTGGTGACAGTCATTGTAACGCAGGACTAACAATGAATTTAAAGTAGAACCGTCGCGTAAATGTTTATTGTTCTCAAGATTCAAGAATGAGTTTTTTTGTCACATTTTTGTAACGTGATCTGATTGTCTAAGATGTGTCTCGGGCGAGGATATTACATATCATCAAGGACAAATAACAAACTGGTAAAGTGAACCATACGGAGCATGCATTTCTAATGATACATTACTTTGCTTTTAAACTCTATAATATTAAATTAAAATCATTTCAGTGGCATTCTTTTTTTTGGAACACATAAATTCATTACTCATAAAAAGTTAGGTAACAGAGTTTAAGGCTTTTAGAAACAGATAACATATGCTTGGCTACCAAATCAGCCTCTCTATTCTTTTCCCTAGGAATCCAGTGGAAAGAAATAACATCAAAAGACAGAGCTAAGCTCCTGATATCAGCAACCACACCATAAATCTCCATGTTCATCGACATTGATGTCAGCGCTTTGATAAGTTGGGCGGAGTCTGATTCACATCTCAGCCTTGATATCCCTGCATCGTTGGAGAGGTACACGAACCGTCATGCCTTCTACAACTAGTGGAGATCCGACAAATGTGGAAAAAGAGGGTGTTGTTGACGTCGCACTCTCCATCTTAACCACCCATCCTAGCCCTGCATTTAGTGTGTCTGAGTTCCAAGCCGCATCCGTTTGGAGTAGAGCGATCCGTTCAACATTTTCTTCAGGTCTTGGTAAGCTTCGGTTGGTTTTTGACTCCTTAACTTGATTGGTGGCCCATTCACAAGCTGCAACCATTGCTTTGGTTAGTGTTTCCTGTGGGGTTGCAGGTTTGTTGTTAAAGACCAAGTTGTTTCTTGCTATCCATAGGTGCCAGAAGATCCAAGGAGTGAGCTGCGGTGATGGGATTCCCACCCGGCGGTAAGGTGGTTATGTTGCAGGTATTTCGCCACTCTTGTTCCAAATCTAACAATCCACTTGCCTCAACACTTCTCATATAAGAAGCTAAACTCCAGACCTGGTGGGTATAAGAGCATTGAAAGAGAAGATGATAGCTAGATTCGGGTTCTCCACACCTTTTGCACCGAGGATCAACTGGTATGTTGCGAGCCGCCAGGTTAGTGCCTACTGAGAGTGCTCCATTGAAAGTTTTCTAGAGAAACAATTTTATCTTTGGGGCTGTTGCAATATTCCATACTTCTTTTTTCCACTCGAAGGCATTGTCGATTTGGATATCCTCCGTTAGCATGTTTCTACTCTATAAGGCTGCGTAGTAACCTGTTTTTGTAGTATACTCACCAGTATCTGAGCTCAGCCAGATGCGTCTATCAGGAGCCCCCGATGAACTAGGCTTGATGGTCAATATCTTAGCTTCCTCATTTGGGAAGAGTTGTTGGATCTTTTGTCTATCCCACTCCATGCTCCCCAGAGAGAATAGTTCTGAGACAGTCCATTCTACCGTTTCCTCTGTAGCTGGTCCTAATGGTCTCTCTTGCTGTCGCAGATTGAGCCAGGGATGGGACCAGACTTTGATCGATGAGCCATTGTCGACTGCCCATCCAATGTTTTGTGCAAGGAGGTCTCGGCCCAGTAAGATTCCCCGCTATCCATGGGAGGCAGAGCTCTTTGCCGTGCAGTTTAAGAAGTCATCATCTTTACAATATTTTCCAAGCAGCACTCGTCCAAGGAGGCTTTCCGGATTATTGAGTATGCACCAGCTTAGTTTCGCTAGGAAAGCGTCATTAAAACTCTGAAAATCTCTCAGTCCTAGGCCTCCCTGTGTCTTTGGCAGCGACATAGTCGACCACGAGACCCATGCCATTTTCCTATTTCCCTCTCTATCATCCCACCAAAATCGGGTTAGTGCCGACTGAATCCGTTTACAAAGAGACACTGGTAATTTGAAACAAGTCATTGCATACGACGGGACTGGTGAGAGAACGCTGTCTAGCATAACTAGCTTTCCGGCGGCAGATAGAAACTTTGTAGACCACCCCTTAGCTTTTTGTGAAATCTTATCGACTATGGATGTGAAGAGATCTCGTTTTCTTCTTCCAAAATACTCCGGTAAACCGAAATACTTGCCAACTCCTCCTTCTTTATCAATTTTTATCTCCTTCTCGACTGCATTTTTCAAGCTCAGCGGGGTTTTACTGGAGAAGGTAATAGATGATTTGTTGCGGTTAATTAGCTGGCCTGAGGCCTCCTCATATTTCTTGAGAATCGTCATTAAGGTCTTGCAACAGTCCTTACTAGCTCTAATAAAGAACATAATATCATCAGCGAATAGGAGATGGTTAACTTGGGGACTCCCCCTAGCAACTCTAATTCCAACCAAAGACCCATCTTCTTGTGCTCGTCTGCACAGACCCGAGAGGACCTCACTACACAAGATGAATATGTATGGTGAGAGAGGGTCTCCTTGCCGGATTCCTCTACTCGGTTTCACACTTCCTCTAGGTGAGCCGTTAATGAGGAAGGAGTAAGTGACAGTAGAAACACATTGCATGATCAGGTTTATCCACTTTGGATGAAAGCCTAAGCGCTGCAACACAGCCCGAATGAAGTCTCATTCCAATCTATCATAAGCTTTGCTCATGTCGGTTTAAACCACCATTGAACATCGCTGTTCCGCCTTGGACGTTTTGAGGAAATGGAGGACTTCATGTGTGATAAGGACATTGTCCGAGATCGCTCTTCCCGGGACAAAAGCGGATTGGTTTTCAGAGATGATCGACGAGAGGATAGGCTGCAGTCTCTTTGTCAATATCTTGGAGATGATCTTGTAGTATACATTGCAAAGAGAAATGGGGCGATAATCAGCCACTGTTTATGGGCTCAGGATTTTTGGGATTAACCTAACGTGCGTCTCGTTTATCTTCGACGGCATTTCCTCAGACACAAAGAATGCATGAATCTCTGTAACTATCTCTGCTCCGATAGCCTGCCAGTTCGTTTGGAAAAAAGACGCCGAGAATCCGTCTGGTCCCGGGGCCTTCTCAGCATGGATGGCAAATACAGCCTCCCTTATCTCCATAGGAGTAGGAATTGCAATAAGAGTGTCGTTCTCTGCCTCTGAGATCATCGGATTTAGGGCTTGGGCAACAATCACCTCTCTGTTACCTTCTGATGTGGTGTATAAGCTCTCGAAGTAAGACACAATGACTTTGGCAATCTCGTGTTCTTTATAGACATATTTCCCTCCCATGTCTTCGATCACGGTAAAAGCATTGATCCGACGCCTATTTTTTGTGGTGGCATGGAAGAACCCGGTGTTCCTATCTCCTAATTTTAACCATAGCAAACGACTCTGTTGCTTCCAATATTCTTCTTCAGCTGCATACGCAGCTTTGAGTTCAGCTGTGACTTTGTTGATTTGTTCTACGTCGTTTGTTGGGCTGGTTAAAGTCAATTCGAGTCCGGCTTTCTTATCCTCTATCAGCCACTTGCTATTACGATGTTGGTTCTTGTTCCACTCAGAAATCACAGATCGCATAATGGCAATACGCTCGCGCACAGATTTATTGCAAGCTTCCTTCCAGGCTTTACTTACTAGGTTTTTAACCTCTTCGTTATCCTTGAGTCTACGATCGTAACGAAACAAACCTCTTCTCTTCTGTCGCACATATTCAAAGCTAGATAGGAGTGGTTTGTGATCAGAGCCCTCGTAGGCCAATTAGTAGCTGCGAGCAGTGGGGAACATTTCGGCCCAGGTTGTGTTGGCTGCTGCTCGGTCCAGACGGCATCTCACAAAGTGATCGCCTCTTTTCCCTCTCCAAGATAAAGGATCCCCCGAGTGGTGAAGATCATAGAGGTCTCCTTCGGAGAAGAACGTGCGCATATCCGAGAATGATCCCTCTGGTCTTATAGGTCCACCAACTTTCTCCGAGTCATCGATTAAATCATTGAAGTCTCCTGAGATAAACCATGGTGCCTCCCGGGCATTTGTGTTATCGACCAAATAGTCCCAAAGTAATTTTCTATTTCGAGGGTCAGCATCTCCATAAACAAAGGACGCATAGAAAGTCTTTCATTGAAATTCAATACAAGTATCCAAAATATTAGCAGAGGATCTCAAAACTTGTAACTTTATCTTCTAGTTCCAGAATAATGCCAAGCCGCCAGCACCATAACCCACTAGGGAGACTAGAAAGTGATGATCATACATAAGCTGCTCTGTTTCCTTCAGGACAACTTCATCTTGATTCTTTGTCTCGCTGAGGAAGAGAATGTCGGGAAAAGAAGTCCGCTTCAGTTCCCGTAAACGCCGAACTGTCAGGGGGTTCCCCAGCCCCTGACAGTTCCAGCTCACCACATTTAAGGAATAGGAGGAGATGGATCCCGAAAATCGATCCTCTTCTTTGTGGTCTTGGGTATCATGTTGCACAAAGGAATATTATCTTAGCTAGTTGATTTCCTTGATCCCCCTTCCAAGCCTCGAGAGCTGTTTGGGTTTCCTCGTTTTCGTTTCTCTTCCTTTTCAAGTTGTGGGGCTTCAGAGGTAGGGATTTTGCGTTGGCAGAGTGGGAGTCTTCCCGTTAATACTTTTCTTTTGCGAGCACTCGCTCCAGCCACTAGGTGGGAGCTGCATTGGACCGGTTTTCAACCTGGTGGTCTTCCAGGTTTCCTCTTCAGGACAGGGAGGTCTTCAAGGGCATTCTCAGGCGGCATTTCAATAGCTTGAGGGCCCAGCCGATGTAGAGCTGGGATTCTTTCAGAAGTAGCCAGTTCTTCATCTTGGGGGTCATGGCTTGGTTGGAGTGTTTGAGCTGCAATCGTGTAGGAGATGGATTACACCCCTCCACAAGGCCCATCGAATAACAGGCCCTAATCCAGCAAGTCGGATCGACGTTTGGTCGGCTCAGCGGCTAAACCCGTCGGCTTGGGCTTAGAGTACTTTTAGCCACGACCAGAAGTGCCCGGCTTGGAAGGAGCCTTGTCCAGGCCCGTATACTCGGCCCCTCGCACCAAGGCCCAAAGAGGTACGAAATTACGGCATCAGGGGCAGGAGTCCTATAAAAAGGGAAGGGGAAGCAACAAGAGAGGGATTTTTGGAACCATTGAACAGACTGAGCGGCTAGATCTAGGGTTTTAGGTTATCTCTTTGATCTTGTTACGCCTCGATCTTGTTGCTCTTTCATCTTCTCGTCACTCTTGTAACCCTTCAGACCAAATCTAAATAAAACGTCTTTAGCCATCCCATTTCTGACTTCTTTCATCTTAGTCGAC
>NC_027749.1:17920609-17920932 GCF_000695525.1 Brassica oleracea var. oleracea | reverse complement strand
ACGCCCGAAGCCGCGCCACCCATCGCCGCAGATTTTATGAGCTCTATCATGGCTCAACTTGCTCATCAAGACGAAGTCCAAAAGACGACCAATTAGCTGCTTTGGTCGCCGTCGCGGCCCTCACAGCTCCCGACGGCCAAACAAGCCGTCCTCAGCAGATACGCCGTCGCCTCTTTAACACCAACCCAACGGCGACCGGAGTCGACCATATCTCAGACGATTCGGAGCCTAATGAAACCCTTCTCGCCGACCACCCCCCAGTAAGTTCTGATCAGACGACCATACGCGAGCTCGCTGAGCTCAAAATCAGGTTCCAACAAATG
>NC_027749.1:17918712-17920549 GCF_000695525.1 Brassica oleracea var. oleracea | reverse complement strand
GCCCCGCAAATCGAGAGCGTCCTCGCCGCAACATCACGCACTCCTTTTACTAGCGCTCTGACCAGTGTGCAACTCGGAAAGATAGAGAAGCTGCGCTTACCCGAGTACAAACCCGGCGAAACACGCTGTGGTTTCGTTCTAAATTCTGAGAGGATTTATACCAAAACCCAACTACGTCGCTCCAGGACGCAATCGCGCGATCTGACAATTTCATCCGAATGGAAGAAGATACTAACGCCATTCTCAGCAAAATGAACGAACCCAAAGCTCCAGCGGCTAAAAACGCCAACACGCGACAAGAGCCACGTCAGCATGCTCCAATCGATAAAAACGGCCGCAAAGACGGATACATGCATGTCGTCAACGAGAACAACGTGCCGGTTTCAACTCTCGTAGTCCGCAGAGAAGGATGGAACAAATGGGTAAGGGAGCTCGACTCGTCCGAGAAACCAGTCGACGCCGTTTGCTCGACCCAGACTACAATAGCAGCAGGTTCAGCGGCAGGACCTTCCAGAACCGTCGATCTCACCAAACACTGCAAGTATCACGATGTCAAAGGGCACGATACGACAGAGTGCAAGTCACTCTATGCGCACTACCTCTCATCCTTAGCAAGTGGCGACTTCAAGTTCGAACCACTAAAGGCAAAGCCGAAGAACGACAAGAGCCGGAGCAAGAATAAAGAAAGGAGAGCCCAGCGCAAAGCTACAGGCAAAAGTCGACATAGAGAAACTCAACAACGAGATGATGAGGAGGATGCCCCGAAGAGTAATGGCGAGGCAGACTCCTCGGCTGACGAAGAGCAACCAGCTAACCGCAGACGCATCGAGGGTATACTTTCCCAGCAAAACTTGTCGTCGGACGATGAGAACGATGACACACCTGTACTCGAAGATTTGAGAAATTTTCTGAAATGAAAGTTTGAATCCAAAATTAGCAACAGCTCCACGCGAAATGATCTCCGAACAACGCTGAATGCACGGAAGTCGCGGCGTATCTCGGCAGTTGACCCCGATCCCAAAGAACGCCCGAACGGCGAACTTAGGGATAAACTCAACGCAGGAGCATGCGATCTTCGAATCCGCCTCAATCGTTCGAAGCCCATTGACCTCCGGAGGTGTTTGGAGCAAACTAAGATGTCGAGCAACAATACTCCGCCATCAAAAAACGATAACAGCGTACCAACTGATTTACGCGTCTTCTTAGACTCCAAGCAGGTCCAAACGCGACGTCAACTAAATGTCATCATGGGCGGTTCTCCTCCTTGCGGAAACTCTGTTCGCTACGTCAAGGATTACCGTCGGCAGGTCGCGACTTCGCAGAGATGGCCGACTACTCCGCCAAATCACCCCCCCCGATAACCTTTTCACCGGATGACGCTGAGGGGATTCGCGTACCCCACAATGATCCTCTTCTTGTAGTTCTCGGAATTGGGGAGTACGACTTTACCAAGGTCCTCATCAATACAGGAAGTTCCGTCGACCTCATTTTCCGAGGAACCCTGCAGAAGATGGGAGTCGATCTCGACGACATCAAACCATCCTCCAGAACATTAACCGGCTTCAACGGATCCTCCGAAACAATACTGGGAACAATCCGCCTTCCGGTACGCGCATGTGGAGTCACTCGGACTGTCAAGTTTGCCGTCGTGAGCACGAAGGCCCCTTACCACACCATACTTGGAACCCCCTGGAAACACTCAATGCAGGCCATTCCATCTACTTATCACTAGTGCGTCAAGTTCCCCGGTACGGACGGAAGAATCAAAACACTGCGAGGAGATCAAAAGGCCGCTAAGGAACTCCTAGTCGCCACAGTTAAACTCCAACGATCGTCT
>NC_027749.1:17916938-17918579 GCF_000695525.1 Brassica oleracea var. oleracea | reverse complement strand
AATAAAGCCTGCCCAAAGGACAGCTATCCTCTTCCCAACATCGACCGTTTAGTCGAGTCCACGGCTGGAAACGAGATGCTCACCTTCATGGACGCTTTCTCTAGGTACAACCAAATCATGATGTACCCCGACGATCGCGAAAAAACGGCATTTATCACGGATAGAGGAACCTACTGCTATAAGGTCAAGCCATTCAGTTTGAAGAACGCGGGAGCAACCTACCAACGGCTTGTGAACAAAATGTTCGCAGACAAACTGGGCGTCACCATGGAAGTATACATCGACGATATGCTTGTCAAGTCGCTACACGCTGTTGATCATCTCTGTCACTTGAGAGATTGCTTCGAAACTCTCAACAAATACGGCATGAAACTCACCCCAGCAAAGTGCACGTTTGGGGTTTCCTCAGGCGAGTTCCTTGGATACATAGTCACGCAGCGGGGAATCAAAGCCAACCCGATGCAGATCTCCGCGGTCCAGGACCTTCCGAGCCCAAAAAACAGTAGAGAAGTGCAACGGCTTACGGGTAGAATAGCTGCACTCAACCAGTTCATCTCCAGATCCACCGACAAATGCTTGCCCTTCTACGACCTCCTCCGAGGTAACAAAAGGTTTATCTGGGATGAGAAATGCGAGGAAGCATTTATCCAACTCAAGCATTATCTGACAACCCCACCCGTTCTCGCCAAGCCAGACGTCGGCGACGTTCTATCTCTTTACGTCGCAGTATCACAAGCAGCAGTCAGTAGCGTTCTAATAAAATAGGATCGTTGTGAGCAAAAGCCAATCTTCTACACGAGTAGGCGCATGACCGGAGCAGAAACGCGATACCCAACTCCGGAGAAGATTGCACTGGCAGTCGTCGAAGCGGCGAGAAAGCTTTGCCGCTACTTTCAATCACATTCGGTTGAAGTATTGACCGACCAGCCCCTCCGAACGATACTTCAAAATACAAACAGGTACGGAAAACTAACGAAGTAGGCTATCGAACTCGGTGAGCTTGATATCACTTACAAGAACAGAACTGCAGCGAAATCTCAGGTCCTCGCGGACTTCTTAATCGAATTGGCCCCGGAGTTAGAGCAAGACCTCACGCTCCCAAACCCAAACTGGACACTGCATGTCGACGGATCTTTGACTAATAGGGGCGCAGGTGCTGGAGTTCAACTGCAATCCCCGACCGGCGAACTGATAAGGCAGTCTTTTAGCTTCGGCTTTCCAGCCTCGAACAACGAAGCAGAATACGAATCTTTGATCGCTGGTTACTTCACCAAATGGATCGAAGCTGAAGCCTACGCCCAAGTCACCGACAAAGAAGTCCGTGGGTTCGTCTGGAAAAACATCATCTGCCGCCACGGTCTACCGTACGAAATCGTTACCGATAATGGATCACAGTTCATGTCAGGCAGCTTCAAGGAGTTTTGCAGCAAATGGAACATTCGTTTGAGCCCCTCTACCCCTCGTTACCCACAGGGAAACAGCCAAGCGGAATCCTCCAACAAGCTCATCATCGACGGCATTAAGAAACGTTTAGACCTGAAAAAGGGTCTCTGGGCCGACGAACTCGATGGAGTTCTACGGAGCCACCGCACAACACCACGAGGGTTGACCAAATCGACACCTTTCTCTCTTGCATATGGA
>NC_027749.1:17913475-17916706 GCF_000695525.1 Brassica oleracea var. oleracea | reverse complement strand
CCGGCAAGCTCGGCGCTAGGTGGGAAGGACCTTACAAAATCATCAAAGTTGTGAAACCAGGAGTCTACCAACTTCAAACGTCAAGCGGAGAAGAAGTGCCTAGAGCATGGAACTCAATGCATCTAAGACGCTTCTACTCTTAAAAAAAAAAAGAAAAAAGAAAACCGAGTAGATGCACCTCCGCGGTTAGTTCTACTCGACCGAGTAAATGCGCTTCCAACGGCCACTTTCACTCGGGAAAAACGAACTACGAATGGCTTGGTCTTCAACCGAGGTACGTAGGCAGCCTTAACCGGTCCAGCTGTAACAAAACCAAAGTCAAAATCTTTTTCTTTGTTTCGACTCCGATCGAGTAAATACCGATTGTCGAACCCAACGGCTCCTGTACCTCCAGCAGAGGATACGCGGACACTCACGTTCCATTTCCTAGCTATGTCCTGATCAGACACTTAGCCTAAGGACCAAACAGTCGCAAGTCACCTGTGCCCGAAGAGCACTGACCGACCAAACCGAGTGAATCTTTAACCTTTTCTCGACTAAACGCGTAACGGATTAGCTACCCATTTACTCGATAGTCTTTGAGAAAACGCGTAAAAAGAACCTTCTACTCTTAGACTCAGTCTCCTTTTTTCAAAGTAGAAAAACGCGTCTAGACATTATCTCAATCGAAACATGACAGGAACTGAACAAAGTCCCCTAGCGGGTTGTGTCGTTATCTATTTGCAAAAGCCAAAGTTCAAGGATCAATTGTCTCTAGTCGAACATATCGCGAGACACTAAAGATAACAGAAATTCATTTAGACAAATTGCAAATACAGATTGGGAACACAACAACCCGCAAATCTAAAAGTCTGCTTAAAAACAGCGACTTGCCGATAAAATAAAAGTACGTCTAGTAACACAACAACAGGGTCTGTCAAATACAACAACAGGGTCTATCAAGACCACAAACACAAAAAGAAAAAAGAAGACACAGATAAAGCGTCAAGGTGCAGAATCTTGACCGACCTCCTCTGGCGCCCCAAGAGCAGAAGGACCGACTGGGTCTTCGGTAGCTGCAACAGTCGGGTCTTCCACCTGAGCAGAAATAGAGACAAGAGAGTCCACAGCAAGAGGCGGAGGAACATCTCTATTCCCGACTTCATCAGGCTTCTCTTCCTCGACGGGCTGCAGCGACGACGTCTCCTTGACTCTATCGTCTTCCTCCTCTTCGCCTTCCCGTCCTTCAGAAGAAGAATCCGAGACAATGACAGGATCCTCGATGCCAATATCCGAGACAAGGACCGGTTCCTCGATGCCCACGTTCCCGGTCTCTTCCTCTCGAACCGGAGTGTTGCCTATCTCAGGGTTGCCCTTCCCGGGGACCTCCTCCAGGTTCTCGTTCTCTGGACGTTCACCAGGGCCACCTCCCTTCGGGACCCCGACGTGCTCGGTCGGGACCGATGTGACATCAACCAGTGGCTCCTCCAATCGCTCCTCGGTAATTTCGAGCGAGGTGATGAGCTGAGAAACCGTCCCTGGTCCGATCAAATCTACGTTCGATCCATAAGGAATACAGCATGAAACTCTCAACAAATACGGCATGAAACTCAACCCAGCAAAGTGCACGTTTGGGGTTTCCTCAGGCGAGTTCCTTGGATACATAGTCACGCAGCGGGGAATCAAAGCCAAACCGAAGCAGATCTCCCCGGTCCTGGACCTTCCGAGCCCAAAAAACAGTAGAGAAGTGCAACGGCTTACGGGTAGAATAGCTGCACTCAACCAGTTCATCTCCAGATCCACCGACAAATGCTTGCCCTTCTACGACCTCCTCCGAGGTAACAAAAGGTTTATCTGGGATGAGAAATGCGAGGAAGCATTTATCCAACTCAAGCATTATCTGACAACCCCACCCGTTCTCGCCAAGCCAGACGTGGGCGACGTTCTATCTCTTTACATCGCAGTATCACAAGCAGCAGTCAGTAGCGTTCTAATAAAAGAGGATCGTGGTGAGCAAAAGCCAATCTTCAACACGAGTAGGCGCATGACCGGACCAGAAACGCGATACCCAACTCCGGAGAAGATGGCACTGGCAGTCGTCGAAGCGGCGAGAAAGCTTCGCCCCTACTTTCAGTCACATTCGGTTGAAGTATTGACCGACCAGCTCCTCCGAACGATACTTCAAAATACAAACAGGCCCGGAAGACTAACGAAGTGGGCTATCGAACTCGGTGAGCTTGATATCACTTACAAGAACATAACTGCCGCGAAATCTCAGGTCTTCGCGGACTTCTTAATCGAATTGGCCCTGGAGTTAGAGCAAGACCTCACGCTCCCAAATGTATCCACGGCGAAGAAACAGTCAAGGTTATGGCCGCTGGAGGAAACCATTTGGGCGGACGAGCATTAGCAATCAAAGTGAGAAGCCTAGGCTTCTTCTGGCCGATGATGAACGCAGATTGGGAGTCCTACGCCAGAAGCTGCGACAAGTGCCAACGGCATGCACCAAGCATTCATTGTCCAACTGAAATTTACGAACGACAGTCGCGCTGTACCCGTTCATGCGGTGGGCAATGGATATCATGGGACCTCTTCCGTGCTCCCACCAGCGGCGTTTCATTCTCGTCCTCACTGATTACTTCACCAAATGGATCGAAGCTTTCACCAAATGGATCGAAGCTTACGCCTACGCCCAAGTCACCGACAAAGATGTCCGTGGGTTCGTCTGGAAAAACATCATCTGCCGCCACGGTCTACCGTACTAAATCGTTACCGATTATGGATCACAGTTCATGTCAGGCAACTTCAAGGAGTTTTGCAGCAAATGGAACATTCGTTTGAGCCCCTCTACCCCTCGTTACCCACAGGGAAACGGCCAAGCGGAATCCTCCAACAAGCTCATCATCGACGGCATTAAGAAACGTTTAGACCTGAAAAAGAGTCTCTGGGCCGACGAACTCGATGGCGTTCTACGGAGCCACCGCACAACACCACGAGGGTCGACCAAATCGACACCTTTCTCTCTTGCATACGGAGTCGAGGCTATGGCTCCCGTCAACCGAGGTACGTAGGCAGCCTTAACCGGTCCAGCTGTAACAAAAACCAAAGTCAAAATCTTTTTCTTTGTTTCGACTCCGATTGAGTAAATACCGATTGTCGAACCCAACGGCTCCTGTACCTCCAGCAGGGGATACGCGAACACTCACGTTCCATCTCCTAGCTATGTCCTGATCAGACACTTAGCCTAAGGAC
>NC_027749.1:17912414-17913427 GCF_000695525.1 Brassica oleracea var. oleracea | reverse complement strand
CTGACCGACCAAACGGAGTGAATCTTTAACCTTTTCTCGACTAAACGCGTAACGGATTAGCTACCCATTTACTCGATAGTCTTTGAGAAAACGCGTAAAAAGAACCTTCTACTCTTAGACTCAGTCTCCTGTTTTCAAAGTGGAAAAGCGCGTCTAGACGTTATCTCAATCGAAACACGACAGGAACTGAACAAAGTCCCCTAGCGGGTTGTGTCGTTATCTATTTGCAAAAGCCAAAGGTCAAGGATCTATTGTCTCTAGCCGAACATATCGCGAGACTCTAAAGATAACTGAAATTTATTTAGACAAATTGTAAATACAGATTGGGAACACAACAACCAGCAAATCTAAAAGTCTGCTTAAAAACAGCGACTTGCCGATAAAATAAAAGTACGTCTAGTAATACAACAACAGGGTCTATCAAGACCACGAACACCAAAAGGAAAAAAAAGAAGAAGACACAGATAAAGCGTCAAGGTGCAGAATCTTGACCGACCTCCTCTGGCGCCCCAAGAGCAGAAGGACCGACTGGGTCTTTGGTAGCAGCAACAGTCGGGTCTTCCACCTGAGCAGAAATAGAGACAAGAGAGTCCACAGCAAGAGGCGGAGGAACATCTCTATTCCCGACTTCATCAGGCTTCTCTTCCTCGACGGGCTGCAGCGACGACGTCTCCTTGACTCTATCGTCTTCCTCCTCTTCGCCTTCCCGTCCTTCAGAAGAAGAATCCGAGACAAGGACAGGATCCTCGATGCCCACGTTCCCGGTCTCTTCCTCTTGAACCGGAGTGTTGCCCATCTCAGGGTTGTCCTTCCCGGGGACCTCCTCCAGGTTCTCGTTCTCTGGACGTTCACTGGGGCCACTTCCCTCCGGGACCCCGACGTGCTCGGCCGGAACCGACATGACATCGACCAGTGGCTCCTCCGATGGCTCCTCGGTAATTTCGAGCGAGGTGATGAGCTGAGAAACCGTCCCTAGTCCGATCAAATCTACGTTCGATCCATAAGGATCAAAC
>NC_027749.1:17912161-17912391 GCF_000695525.1 Brassica oleracea var. oleracea | reverse complement strand
ACTCCGCTTAGCAAAAGCTGTCAAGGCCAAACGCCTAAGCGCCTACTGCGACTCGCAGTTACTCGCCAGTCAGTTTAGCGGCGATTACGACGCCCGCAACGATCAGATGGATGCCTACCTCAAGATAGTACAGGAAATAGCCGCAGAGTTCGAATTCTTCGAACTCGTCAAAGTTCCCAGAGGAAAAAACGTCAGAGCCGACGCCCTTGCAGCCCTTGGAAGCAAGCTTC
>NC_027749.1:17911565-17912027 GCF_000695525.1 Brassica oleracea var. oleracea | reverse complement strand
AGTTCATCGACTATCTCTCAAAGGGGGAACTTCCAACCGAGAAATGGGCAGCCCGCCGACTAAAAATGCGCAGTGCCCATTATGTCATCCTAGACAACAAACTCCATTAAGACAACGAACTCCATCGATGGACTGCGAGTAAAGTACTACTCAAATGTATCCACGACGAAGAAATAGTCAGGGTTATGGCCGAAACACATGAAGGCGCTGGAGGAAATCATTCGGGCAGACGAGCATTAGCAATCAAAGTGAGAAGCCTAGGCTTCTTCTGGCCGACGATGAACGCAGATTGCGAGTCCTACGCCAGAAGCTGCGTCAAGTACCAACGGCATGCACCAAGCATTCATTGTCCAACTGAAATGTTACGAACGACAGTCGCGCCGTACCCGTTCATGCGATGGGCAATGGATATCATGGGACCACTTCCATGCTCCCGCCAGCGGCGTTTCATTCTCGTCCTCA
>NC_027749.1:17905866-17911554 GCF_000695525.1 Brassica oleracea var. oleracea | reverse complement strand
GTGCGCAATGTATATCATGGGACCTCTTCCGTGCTCCCACCAGCGGCGTTTCATTCTCGTCCTCACTGATTACTTCACCAAATGGATCGAAGCTTAAGCCTACGCCCAAGTCACCGACAAAGATGTCTGTGGGTTCGTCTGGAAAAACATCATATGCTTTCCAACGGCCATTTTCACTCGGGAAAAACGAACTACGAATGGCTTGATCCTCAACCGAGGTACGTAGGCAGCCTTAACCGGTCTAGCTGTAACAAAACCAAAGTCAAAATCTTTTTCTTCGTTTCAACTCCGATCGAGTAAATACTGATTGTCGAACCCAACGGCTCCTGTACCTCCAGCAGGGGATACGCGGACACTCACGTTCCATCTCCTAGCTATGTCCTGATCAGACACTTAGCCTAAGGACTAAACGGTCGCTAGTCACCTGTGCCCGAAGAGCACTGACCGACCAAACCGAGTGAATCTTTAACCTTTTCTCGACTAAACGCGTAACGGATTAGCTACCCATTTACTCGATAGTCTTTGAGAAAACGCGTAATAAGAACCTTCTACTCTTAGACTCAGTCTCCTGTTTTCAAAGTAGAAAAACGCGTCTAGACGTTATCTCAATCGAAACACGACAGGAACTGAACAAAGTCCCCTAGCGGGTTGTGTCGTTATCTATTTGCAAAAGCCAAAGGTCAAGGATATATTGTCTCTAGCCGAACATATCGCGAGACTCTAATGATAGCTGAAATTCATTTAGACAAATTGCAAATACAGATTGGGAACACAACAACCCGCAAATCTAAAAGTCTGCTTAAAAATAGCGACTTGCTGATAAAATAAAAGTACGTCTAGTAATACAACAACAGGGTCTATCAAGACCACGAACACCAAAAGGAAAAAAAAGAAGAAGACACAGATAAAGCGTCAAGGTGCAGAATCTTGACCGACCTCCTCTGGCGCCCCAAGAGCAGAAGGACCGACTGGGTCTTCGGTAGCTGCAACAGTCGGGTCTTCCACCTGAGCAGAAATAGAGACAAGAGAGTCCACAGCAAGAGGCGGAGGAACATCTCTATTCCCGACTTCATCAGGCTTCTCTTCCTCGACGGGCTGCAGCGACGACGTCTCCTCGACTCTATCGTCTTCCTCCTCTTCGCCTTCCCGTCCTTCAGAAGAAGAATCCGAGACAAGGACAGGATCCTCGATGCCCACGTTCCCGGTCTCTTCCTCTTGAACCGGAGTGTTGCCCATCTCAGGGTTGTCCTTCCCGGGGACCTCCTCCAGGTTCTCGTTCTCTGGACGTTCACCAGGGCCACCTCCCTCCGGGACCCCGACGTGCTCGGCCGGGACCGATGTGACATCGACCATATGGTTCCTCCGATCGCTCCTCGGTAATTTTGAGCGAGGTGATGAGCTGAGAAACCGTCCCTGGTCTGATCAAATCTGCGTTCGATCCATAAGGATCAAACGACGCTCTAAACCTGTCCTCGACGAAACGAGAAGGGAGAACCAGCGGAGAAAGAGTGAGGTCGCTATCAGACAGCGGCCCTACTCGGAGTTTTGAAACCCCCGCCTCGTACAGTTTCTCCTGCTCAGCGAAGACATCGATCATTTCCTGGGGAATCTCCGTCCCACCTGCCTTTATAACCTCGAGGCACTTCTTCGTTCCCGAAGCTTGAGCATACAGGTTCTTCGTCTTCTCAAAAGCTTCCAGACGAGTAAAATGGTCGCGCACGCGATCAAAACGGCGACTCGCCTTCTCAACCATAGCAGCTTCGACTCTTTCCCTCTCACGAGTAACCTCCAAACCCCGGGAGTCCCTCAAGCGTTGCCTCTCTCTGATCAGTTTGACTACCGCGGTGTCCCTTTCTTCGACTAGCTCGGTCTTCTCCTTCTCCAAGTTCGCGGCCGCTTGCTCCAAACGATTGTTCTCTCGGACAAGCTCTTTCCTTGTTGCTCTGGCAGATTTGAGCTTGCCCTCCGCCCTTACTCTCTCGATGGCCTTCAACCTCGCTTGGGCAAGCTTCTCCGAAGATCCCAACTGGATCATCGTCTGTTTCAGAGTGTTGTCGTACTTCTCAACGAGGAAGTTCATACTCCCGTCACTCTGCAAAACGACAAACACAAACCACGTGAGATGAATGAACCCGACAAACCAAAGAAAGAGATAAATAGTGAAAGGTAGCGCAGTTACCCGAGCTCTTGAGAAAGCAGCGTCTATGTACTCGTTCTTTAAGTAGAGGTCGTCCAATTGTGGCAACTCCTTCGTCCCACAACGAATTTGGCGCGTCAACTCCGTGCACCTATGAGGATTAGGGATTAAGGGAGTCGTCTCGTTGTAGGAGAACTCGACGCGATCGGGAAACTCGACTTCCCCCCCCCCCCCTCACAGTAGAACCTTCTGAACGAGACCCTTTCCTCGCGGACGGATCAGGAACAGACCTCTCACTCGCAACAGGATCACTTCCCCGTGCTGAGACCTTCCTTCCCTCGGGAGGGGTTTCGAGAGAAACGCCACCTCCCGCGACAACTTCGACCAGGCCCGCCTCCGCACCAGAACGACGCGGCTCCGCCTCGATAGATCTCTTCTTCTTCTTCTTTCTGAGACGATCTTCAGGCGCTGCTACTGAATGGTTTGATTCGAAGGGACCCTCTGCAGCGCCTTCTCGCCCTACTGCCGGCGCCTCTCCGTGATCAGCAGAGGAAGTAGCCCCTTCGTATTCCCCCTTTTTCTTCCTCGCTTCCAAACCCTCAGAGGTTTCATCGAGAGAAGCGATCTCTTCAAGAGGAAGCTCTTCGGTTGCTTTCCTCCTAGATTTCTTGCTCTTCTTCTTCTTTTTGGGACCCGAGGCAGACGGCTCCGCCCCAACGTCCTCCCTAACCAAGCCAGGAGCTCCTTCCTAGGAAGCTCGGTCTGCGTCAGAACTGGTCGACCCTTGCACATCGGCAGGAATGGACTTCTTCGTAAGCAATTGCAGCTTCCCCTTCAATAACACGCTCATATTCGGTACTCCGTCCATCTTTCTAGCTTCGTCTAGAAGCTTTTGCTGTTTCCGAGTAAAAAGGGACAGACGCGACTTACGGGGACCGAGTACAACGGGAAGCCTCGACTCCCAATCAATTGTAAAAAATAAAATGAGATTAAAATTGTCAACAGGAACCTAGCCCCGACGCAGATAAGTTGTTGATAAAACTTCTTGGAGAAAGACCGATGAACTCACCTCTAGCAATCCGGGCTTCTTGACGTCTTATCCACTCTCGACTAAGATCAGGCCAGCGGAGATGGCTGTGAGCCGCGATCGCCTGGGCACTCTCGAAGAATTTCTCCGGGTATGCGATTGTATTCGGGTGGCGAACTGGAACAATAAGAAACACGCTGTTAGAATACTCGAATAATGCATGACGACAATAAACACTGTCTACCAAGCGTTTTTGTTCCATAGAACGCGGTAGTCGTCCCCAGGTGGCTCCGAGAAGGCATGCTCGTCAGACTTGATATAAAAATATGAGCGCTGCCAGTCCTTCGTCTTGTTCGGATGCCCAGCCAAGACGTTGTAGCTCGAGCGCATCTTCACTGAAAATATTCCATGTGGCTCCGCCTTCGTGAAAGTTAATTCTTCAAATACTCTCACACTCATCGAAACGTCTATATCCGCTGCCATCACCATCAGCATAACCGCAATGCGCAACGACCCGTTAAGCAACTGACAGATTGCGATGTCCCGACGAAATGCGTAAGAAGTGATCAGTCGGGGAATCGGAAACCAGAGCTTCGTATGGTCTCCAACATAGGATTCGTAGACACACTGATAGCCAATCAGAGGCGACCAAGGACGTTTTCCCTTGGAAGGAATGATGTATGTAACGCCGGCACCTCCACTTCGCCTCAACAAATCCCTCACCGTCTTGTGAGAGGAGCAAGAATCGAAGACATTCCCCCATGACTGAGCCCGCGGATCACGAAGCAATTCAGGCGGGAGTGGACAGAGCTTCTCGAAGATCCCGCCAGGATGGTAGATCGTGGGACGGCAGTCTATCTGGTCGAAAGGAACCTCCCGACTAGCTCGTCTCAAAGGTCTTGAGGCTTGGCTAGACGGTTCAGAGCCGCTACCGCTCACGTAACTGCTCCCGACTTCAACGCGACCCGCGCATTCGTCACGAACCATCCTATGAGCATCAGCAACCAGAAGGAGTTGAGATAGGGTCATGTTATCTGAATCCCGAGGAGCATCACGATGAATCGAGTCAAAGTCATCCAGTGGACTGTCAGTCGCCCTTGCATCTCTGATCGGACTCGGAGAATCTGCGACGCCTTTCCCTTTTTTTTCTCGCGACAATCGAATTCTCGGAGGCATGATCCTAGATTTAGGGGACGACTAAAACTGCCAAACGATACCGACGAGCCTATGCAAGGAGAAACCTATCTAGAGAGAGAAAGTAAAAAGTAGAGAGAAAGGAGAGAAAATGGATACCTGAATCTGCAGAACGGAATGACGAAAGCAAGGGAGAAAGACCTATTTATAGCAAAGACAAAGGCACGCTTTCCGAGCGCAATTATTAGGTCTATGAAGGCCTAAATGGGTCTCAAAGGCCGCCTGAATGCCTCAAACTTACTCACGACGGTTCGGCTTCTTGCTGAAACCGGTTTTCAACCGGGTCGTCAGACCGGCATCGATTCTTGATCTCTAATTAAACCGGTCTCCGGTTAACCAACAAAACCGGTCCTCGCCTTTTCACCCAAAACGATGCATCGCCCGAGTAAACTCCATCTCATCGTAAAGAATGAGAGGCGAAAGCGTGCATCAACGACTCAACACTACTCGAAGCGACTAGAGACGCTCACAGGACGTCATGCAACTAGAAACGCTCACAGGACGTCATGCGACTAGAAACGCTCACAGGACGTCATGCGACTAGAAACGCTCACAACGATAACTAAACGAGAAGGGTTGTCCTTTGTATTAGAGCCTGTTATCCAAATAAACCTGACCCCCAAATTCACTGAGACCGCCATGCCGCTCACAAGTGAACTGGGGGGACTTATTGTAGGAGATGGATTACACCCCTCCACAAGGCCCATCGAATAACAGGCCCTAATCCAGCAAGTCGGATCGACGTTTGGTCGGCTCAACGGCTAAACCCGTCGGCTTGGACTTAGAGTACTTTTAGCCGGTCGAGTAAGTCGACCAGAAGTGCCCGGCTTGGAAGGAGCCTTGTCCAGGCCCCTATACTCGGCCCCTCGCACCAAGGCCCCAAGAGGTACGAAATTAGGGCATCAGGGGCAGGAGTCCTATAAAAAGGGAAGGGGAAGCAACAAGAGAGGGACTTTTGGAACCATTGAACAGACTGAGCGGCTAGATATAGGGTTTTAGGCTATCTCTTTGATCTTGTTACGCCTCGATCTTGTTGCTCTTTCATCTTCTCTTCACTCTTGTAACCCTTCAGACCAAATCTAAATAAAACGTCTTTAGCCATCCCATTTCTGACTTCTTTCATCTTAGTCGACTGAATCCCGTTCAAACAAATCGTCGCTCTAACCATATGTGCTGCTGTTTCCTCCAACTGTCCCTTTTCTTCCGCTTGTCTCATTCTTTCTTTGCGTGCTGCGCTTTCTATTGGGTCTGTGCATTTTGTGTACTGCAGCATTGCATCCCGTACCTCTCCCAGCGCTTCCTCTATTGCCTCTATGGGGACTTCGAGTGC
>NC_027749.1:17901657-17905828 GCF_000695525.1 Brassica oleracea var. oleracea | reverse complement strand
GTTCTTGCTGGAGGGTTTCTCAGAGCTCGCGAGGAGCTAGATTCCTCCCTGTACCCCTCACGTTTTTCCGTCGGGACTCTCCGAGAATTATCGCTATCGTACAGTTCTGCTCCTTCCGAAGCCTTATGGTTAGTGGGGTTCGTATCTCCTAACCTCTCGATAGCTTTGAGTTCGCGATGGTAATGCTTGGTGTCCACTTCTCCTATGAGGATGGTGTCTTGCAGAGTATGTTTTGCCTTCTCTGTTATCTCTCCCTCGTTCTCTAGAGGCTCTGTTAGGTTTGAATAGTCATATCTTCTATCTTCATTGCGTCGCAGCTGCGCCGTGTTGCCTCTCGCATGAGTGTCTCTAGAAGATATCTCATGATAAGAATCTCTACTCTTTTGACCAGCCGATCGAGAAGTATTCATAGTATGGTGTTTGACTTCTCTGATTACTTCCTGGTTTGTTCCATGTCTTGATCTAAATGCCATTTCTTCCTGAGCTGCCTTTAAGGCCCTTGCTTCATGCTATGCTTCTAGGCATTCTTTAACCTCATGGTCCAGTCGGAGACATTTGGAGCAATGTTTCTCTAGTCTTTCATAGACTAGGTTTGTGATGACCTCATCACCATTAGGGTACTCCACCACAGATTTAACAATCAGGGGGTAGTAGTCCATTGACATGCACTCGCATTCTGGCCGATAAGTTCGTGATCTCAGCTTTCTCGAATATGCCAATATCATTTCTGATGCTTCTGATGGTACCTTCAGTCCATAGATGCAGAGGTAACCCCTGAACTTTTATCCAAAATGGGATCAGGGATGGGAAAGAAGGAGAGATGGTTGGTTCCCAGCGCTGTAGTATCACCATCCAACAAGCGTAATGATACGGTCGGTTTTCCAGGACAGAGAGTAGATCCGACTCAAGCACGAATTGGAACTGGAAGACTCCATTACCCAAATCTGCTCCACTGGTTTAAACTCAGTTTTTCAATGCTCAGTAAAGAATGGAATCAGGCACAAGACTTTCTGTGTAACGCGTCCAATGAGTGTGAGCGAGTGTTTACGGATTAAATCCGCATTATCAGGTTCTTGAACCTTTACGCGAGCAGTCCGTAGAAACTTGTGGTTCTCCATAGCGGGGCCTTTTGCTTTTTCCACCGAGGAAAGGCGACGGTGAGCCATTTTCAACAACTCTGTTGAGAAGTAAAGGAAGCTAACTATCAGAAGAGCTACTTTGCCCGAAAAGAGACCTTTTCAACGAAGCTATCTGTGTTTGAGGAAGGTTTTGAGCTCTTCTTCTTGTGGGCTTGGTGTGAAGGGAATCCCCTTAAAATGATTTAACCGTGGAATCCAGACAAAACTATGTCCATTGTTGTATCTCTGAAACTCTGAGGAGATGAGCTCAGCTTGAAGCGATATTCATTCAGGTACGAACTCCGACGTCGGAGCAAGGGCCAGGCGGTGTCGGAACAGGCGGAACGGCGGTCCCTCCGACCCAGGTCGGGGGCAGAACCCGGGAATAATAGATCAGTACTTGGGAATATCCAGAGGTTACTTCCAGAAGTAGAAACAATTTGAAATTACAGGGGAATAGCAGAGGTTCTAACCAATGGGAGGGCTTTGACCTGCAGATTTTACAGGTGGAGAAAGTCAAAACAAACTAGGTAAGGACCTTTTTCGAGAATCGTGGCTGAGAGGAAAATCACATGATGTGAATGAGATTTTTCAGTGCCATTCTATATCTTTTTTAACAGGGCATCTATATCTTACTCTATATATAAAAAATTCAATAAGGTATTCCAAATTTTAAGTCATTTTTATAATAAAAACAATCATTCTTTTGAGTTTAAGTTTCACACTGTATTCATTTGCAATGTATTATTATATGTTTTTCCTAATCATTTTTTTTTAATTTCCAGTTTAATTTTTTTTATTTGACCATGTGTAATGCGTGACTATAATTTCGTGGCATTTAACCACGAAAAAATGTTGTATAACCATAACAGAGAAAAAATGAAGAATATAGCTATACTTTGGAAAATGTGTCATTATGCCACATAAATAGACATCGCAGTCCTTTACGGCGAATGGGCGTATGTATATCGCACACTATAATCATATACTATTGTATTTATAATCTCGTTACATAATAGATCGTTTTAACTATATACTAGATTTTGACATGCGCTTTCAAAGCGCGGGGTTTTTTTTTTTCAATGGTCAAAATATTTAGTAAATGTCATATTTCATATATTTGTGTTTTATTTTATAAAAGACTTAAACTTTTTATCCTTCTTTATCGTGTTTCATTTTAAATGACTATTTCTGTTTTTTTAAAATGACTATTTATGTTTAAAAAATTAAACTATATTTTTTTAATGAATTATGTTGGTATAACTCTGATAAATTATATACTTTTAATAAAGATTTATATTTTTCAATGAAAAAAATCAATTTTTTTTATGAATGCTTAAATTATATTAAGAAAAGAAAAAAAATAATTAAGAATGGTTGGAAAAAAATTATTTGAATTTGGACTCAATGGCCCAAAGGAAAAAAATGTGAAAATTGAATCTGATTTCTTAATTGGCCCAAATGGCCCAAGAGAGATCTGATGTGGACAGTGGGCTGGATCCGAAAATAATGGCCCAATATAGATGTGTTATTGCCCTTAATGAAACATGCAATGTTAGTAAAGAAAGGGCAGACTAAGGTAAAAAGGACAATAGGATCCTGCTTTAATAGTATAGATGTTATAATACATAATAATTTGATCTATTAGTATTATTTATTTATAGGGCTCAATGCAATTCAAGTAGTAAACAATACGAAAGAACATATTTACATGTTAGAGAGATATATAGATACAAAAAAAGGAAGAGAAAGAAAAAAAGAGAAATACAGATCCAGAGAAAAGAATGGAAGGATACAAGGATGGAGATTGGGAAGAGAGAGTGTGAGAGATGGAAGAAAGAAAGATTGTATAATAACAATTATATTCTTGGTTCGTGAATAGAATAGAACAAAATCTTATTTCTTATTATAACTATACATATTCAAGTTATTAATATATGTTAGTTTTAAAAAATTCAAAACTTTTTATATAGAAAAAAAAAATATATGTTTTTTATAAGTATTTACAAAATTCAAAATAGTTTTTTTTAACTTATAAATTCAAAACTCTTCATCCCACCAATAATGATGCTCTTAAGACGTTCATAATCAAAATTACAACGGAAACCTTTGGAATCACACCCTAAACTCTATTATGAATCTTTAATCTCATAGCCACCATGACAAATGTCTAACCAGACAGCCACCATAATGTATTGTATAGATCGTTTTTAAAACTAGTGATTTAGTGTAGTAGATTTTAATACTAATTATGATATATGCGCGACAAGAAAAATTTGTTAACAGCTTGAATATATGAAAGATTTAAAGTCAACCGTTTACTACATAAAATTTAGGGCTTTTTACAAATATGATTCAAAACTTGACGTCAAGCACAAAACTAACTCATGTTATTTTTGGAAGTTTGATTTGTTTCTTTCACCCCCAAAGTTCAGATTATTCACGAAAATACCATCAGAATTTTTTTTTTTTGAAAATGCATATTTTACTCTATCACCTTCATATTCCTCAAGTATTCACAATATTATCATTGCCATCAATACACCAACCACCATGAACAACCAATTTGAAGTTCTTAATGCACCTAAAAATCGATTTACACTCTTTCTTTCTCAATTCTTATGAACCAAAAACAACATCTCTTTACTTTCTTTCCATATTCATCCAAAAAAACCCAAGATTTTGAATTTTTTATGGTTCATAGAACCATTGAAGCTTACGATTCTTGGTGGGTCATTTTTGTTTGAAATTATGGGTGCTTGGAAAAGACTTTTGTGTGCTAAACAAGTTATCTCATTAGTTGAAACTATGAAATTAGTTTTTTTTCAGATATGTTCATCCAGACGACTTCTGGCTGTAGACGACTTACATGGAAGTCTTCTGGTCAATGCAGAGGTTAATTTTGCAATTGACTTTTAAATGTGTTTTTCTAGACGACTTACATGGAAGTCGTCCATCTTTGTTTATTAAAAAAAATCGAGACGACTTCAATGCAAGTCGTCTAAGGTAAACAGGTTAGTTTTTCATTTGACCGGATTGTGTCAGAAATTTGG
>NC_027749.1:17895840-17901573 GCF_000695525.1 Brassica oleracea var. oleracea | reverse complement strand
CATGTAAGTCGTCTCAGGTTAGTTTTGCAATTGAAAAATAAAACAAAAAAAATATTTTTGTCTAGACGACTTACACGGTTACACGGAAGTCGTCCATCAGACGACTTCCACGAAAGTCGCCCATGATTTGATTCCGAGATTATGGTCAAACCTTCCTTATCTTGGACGGCTTCCATGTAAGTCGTCGAAATGTAAGTCGTCGAACGGACGACTTCCGTGTAAGTCGTCTAGAAAAAAATAATTTTTTTTGTTTTATTTTTCAATTACAAAACTAATTACTTGAGACGACTTACATGGAAGTCGTCTAGGTATAACAAAATATTGATTTTTTAATTTTCTACTGGACGACTTACATGTAAGTCGTCCCGGAAAAGTCAAATTTCTGACACAATCCGGTCAAATGCAAAACTAACCTAAATGGACGACTTCCTAGAAGTCTACCAGGCGATCTCAGTGGAAGTCGTCTGCGTCAATATTTAATAAACATTCATTTTCTCTAAAACTATAAAGATTTTTTAATGTTTTTTGTTAATTCATGTATATTAGTCAATATTGGGGCTACTGAATGAAATTTATAACTTAATTGGTGATATTTATAAGGTTACTAATATTCACGTTTATTAAAGTTTCTAGCTAATTGAAAAGACTTTCGCGGAAGTCTTCTACGTTAGTTTTTGTAAATTTGTTAAGTAACTTTATGATATGTTTATTTAATTTTTAAAAGTGTTAAGTAACTTCAAGAATATCAAGTAACATGGTTTAATGTGTCTTCTTAGATCATAAGATATACTTTTCACTTATGTTCTAGCTTTGAACTTATGTAATGTTTTATCTTTATGAATTTGACTAAGTTTTCTTGAGAATTCTTCTGCCTTAGTTGTTATAAATTTGATTAATTTTTTTCTGTTATTGTGTTTTGCTATTGAAGTTGTATCAATTACTTCAATTATGTCAAGTAATTTTGCCAAGATAATGTCGTGAAAAATGAACATATTTACTAAACATTTTCATTAATATCTCTTCAAATTTACAAAAAAAAAATCATAACTAAAGGAGTACACTTGCAAATCACAAAACGGACCATAAACAAAACTATTATAGATCATTCCTCTACAAAGACAAGCTTAGACTCCACTTGATATGGAAGAAGACCCGTTAGAAGACTTCCTGGAAGTCGTCTGGAAGACTTCTTTGAAGTCGTCTGGAAGACTTCCTGGAAGTCTTCTAGCGCATTATATTTTAGAAGACTTCCGAGAAGACTTCCCATAGGTCTTCTAAAGTCTGATTCATATCTGAAAAACATGTATATTAAATCCAGACCTGTAAAACCTGCATATCATATCAAAAAACGTTCAAATAGCTTAAAAACAGAGAAAATGAGTGGAAAGTTAGATATACATACTTTTATAGAACACACAAAGTACATATCCAAGTGGAAGATGAGAACCATCTGATTAAAACCCGCAACAAAAAGATAGATTAGAGAAAAAGACATGAGACAAAAATGAAAAATTCATATAAAGTTTACTGTTTTCAAGTCAAAGAGATTAGAGTGGGTTTGAAAAGTTTTAGTTTGGGAAAAAGTATAAATTTTATGCAACATGAGGTTACCAAATGAAGAAAAATCAACATAAGAACTTACCAAAATGCTCAGATCTATTATGAAAGGGAGACATGTGAGAAGACTCCGTCAGAAGACTTCTTGGAAGTCGACTGGAAGACTTCCTGGAAGTCGTCTGGAAGACTTCCTGGAAGTCGTCTGGAAGTCTTCTAGTCCAGAAGTCTTCCAGATCTGAAAAACCTGCATATCCAAATCCAGATCTGAAAAACTTGTATCTCCAAAAACGTTCAAATGACTTAAAAACAGAAAAAATGAGTGGAATATTAGATAAATCTACTTTTATAGAACACACAAAAATACATATCTAAAATTAATAAATCTACCTTTAAATGAGTGGAAAATGAGAACCATGTGATGAAAAACCTACAAAACAAGATAAACTAGGGAGAAAGATATGAGACAAAAACAATAAATTGATATAAAGTTTGGTGTTTATAAGTTCAAAGAGATTAGAGAGAGGTTGGAGAGTTTTAGAATGAGAAACATACCATTTTTGTTGCAGCTATTTGAGAGGATGAGAGATAATGTGTAAATTTTTTTTTATATATGGAGACAAAAATTTCAATAAGCTTAAATATTTTCGATCAGAAGACTTACTAGACGACTTACTTGTAAGTCGCCCAGAAGACTTCAATATTTTTAGCGGGAAACTAAAATATTTTTAGCGGGAGTTAGAAGACTTCTCAGTCGACTTACATGTTAGTCGTCTAGACCCTAAACATAACCCCTAAACTAAATTAACTAACTAAACACTTCATAAAATCAAACTAAAATTAAAAAGTGTTTACTATACACAAATATAATCACATGTAGATAAAAATTTAATTTTTCAAAAGAACATTTAAGCTTTCCAAAATTTAACCCTAAAAATACATACAATACTACAACATATGTTGCCAAACCCTAGACCAAAGAATATCATGATTCACTACTTTCACTCATCTACGATGAAAACAATTCAATTTTATTATATCTTAATTTATATCACTTAAAACTGTTTATAATTACATGATTTTAATTTTTCGCTTATCAAAATATTTTTTACAAAATTTATAAATTATTTTTAAGATCAACTATACCAGACGACTTCCGTGGACGTCGTACAGTAGACTTAACAGAATCTCACAAGACCCAGAAGACTTAGCGAGGATATATTCGTAAAATGAGTTATGTTTTTTGTTTGGTCACAAAGGGATGGCTGTAATTTCACAAGACTTTTAGGTTACTTTTTGCATTTGATTCAAGTTTGATTATAGTTTTGCAATCAAAATCAAGTTTTGAGTCACGTTTGGTAAATCCCTCTAAAATTTATCATCGGAAAAATGTTACAGAAAGTCATATGTGGGTGGTTTCATTAAAAGTCCACGACGCTATATCTTAATTTTCAAGAGCACATGTATACTCAGGGGATAATTAGTCTGTTCTCACGTCGACTATAATTAAACCTATAAATACAATATGAATGATTGCAATCCTCTCCTGGGAATACAATACCATCGATTACACAACTTTGTAATCAAAGATTTCATTGTTCCAAAGATTTTTTTCCATAATTGCTAAGTTGTAATCATACCTGTTTTTCATTCCTTGAGTTCTAAGAAACCTCGATGCATCAGTTTTATTTTCATTACACGGTTTAATTCTCCACAGTTCTGGTTTTACTTTTGTATATCAATAATTGATCAATGTAGATTATGTTTATGTGCGTACTAGTTTCGTGAATATTCATTCTCATGATTATGATTTTAAGTTTATAAATTTAATTGACTTTATATGTTTTTGTTTATATTTTCAAATACTTTTTTCCAACATTGTTTGCACAAGTCATTCATATTATCGTGTTTAAATTAGACTGGTGACACAAAAACAAAAATAACAAGATTGTATGATTAATTACATGTACATATAAAATTTGAACATATAAATACAAGCACACGTTACAGTTCAAAAAAACAAAAAAAATACAAGCACACATTACCTTTAAAACTAGGAAAAATTATGAAATATGACTCACAACTTGATTTCAAACACAAAAGTAAACCCAAACTTGAATCAAATACAAAAGTAACCTAAAAAGCTATTGAAATTACAACCAACCCTTTGTGAACAAACAAAAAAACCAAAATGTTTTTACGTTTCTAACCCCCGTAAGTCGTCTGGACTAGTTCTACTTAGAAATAATTTAAAAATTTTGTAAAAAATATTTTGATAAGTAAAAAATTGAAATCATGTAATTAACATATGTTTTAAGAGATATAAATTAAGATATAACAAAAGTTAATTGTTTTCAACATAGATGAGTGAAAGTAGTGAGTCATGATATTCTTTGGTTTAGGTTTTGCCAACATATGTTGTAGTATTATATGTGTTCTTAGGGTTAGATTTTGGAATGCATAAATGTTTTTTTGAAAACTTTAAAATTTACGTAAGTGTGTTTATTTATGTGTATAGTAAACACTATTTAAGTATAACTACGGCTTTATAACGTGGTTAGTTAGTTAATTTACTCAATTTAGTTTAGGGGTTAAATTTATGGTCTGGGACGACTTACTAATAAATCGTCCAAACCGGACCGAACCTTTAATTTTTGTCCTTTTAAACCTAACCGTATTATTTACCGGACATATATAAGGTGTTTTTTTTATTCATTGTTTTGCGAAATTCAGAAAACCCTAACGCTGTTTCTCTCAAAGGCGATTTCCGTCGATTCTCTCTAATCCATCGTTCTCACCGCCGGTTATCTCTCCGCCGCTATCACCGTCGTTCTCACCACCGTTCTCACATCCGCTTCCTCTATATAAGATCTGAGAGGAAACCCTAACGCACATTCTCTCAGAGGCGTCTCGTTGAACTCCGCCGCCGGTAAGTTATATCTCTTACTGTCGAGTGATTGATTGAGGAAAAGATGAACATAAAACGTTGTCTCTATCAATTTATACTCTCGTTCTTTTTTGCACGTCTATTTTTGCATATATATAACCGCTATGTCGAAGGCGACTATATCTTCTCCGAATTTTCAGGCCGGCTTAAAAATGTTCTACTGGAAGTCTTGGAAGACTTATAATTAAGTCGTCTGCAAAGTCTTCCAGCTGGAAGACTTTCCATACGACTTAATTATAAGTCTTTCAGATGAAAACCTTGCAAGACGACTTAATTATAAGTCTTTGATTGTTTTGAGATGGTTGACTTAATTATAAGTCTTTGATTGTTTTGAGATGGTTGTCTTTGATTGTTTTGCAGGAAAAAAAATGGATATACCAGAACTCCCCCGTAGGATACATACATTAAGGGAAGAGCCCCCCGCAGTGCATAGCATTTCGTATCATACTTATTGGACGTTGCATACTGCTTTAAAGAAAGCTCTTCATGATGACGAATATGAAGAGCTGAAGGAGTCAAAGTTGGGAGTTTTCATCAAGTTCCATGAGCTGGGATTTAATTGGACTTCAAGGCTGATTCACTACATGCTCGGTTTCCAGGTGGACATAAAGAAGAAGTATGAGCTGTGGAGTCTAGTTGGTCCATAACCTGTGAGGTTTTCACTGTTAAAGTTTGAAAACCTTATTGGTCTAAACTGCGAGTACATCGAGGACCTTGAGAGACCTCACTGTGTTGTTACAAAGGAGTTGACTTCTTTCTGGGAGATGTCGGGAGTTCATGTCGAAGTTGGGCCATCTACTCAGGAGATAATAGCAGCATTTGCTCGAGATATGATGGCAGACGCGAATACCCATCTTCTGCTGATCCTCTCACCAATGTTTGTGCATATAAAAGTGCTCTGTATGAAGTGGTGTAATCAAGCGTCATGCCAAACATGTTCTTCATTGCATCTGTGATATGCTGCGGATTCAATCCATCAATGATTCCAACACGATCAGTGAAAATCCTACCAACATACTTCGGAGTACAGTGTCTCCGCTGAGCGAGTCGGTCTCCCACTGAGCATGTATGTTTTTCCACATACTTTGTTACCCAAAACGTGTTTTTCCCATGTTTCACACTCGCTCTGATCTTCCACTGACAACCACTAACCGGACATGTTGTCACAAGGAGAATTTTCGTTGACTTGTATATTCTGAAGGAGAACCTAAACCTCCCTGCTGTCAACCGCA
>NC_027749.1:17861776-17895034 GCF_000695525.1 Brassica oleracea var. oleracea | reverse complement strand
TGTGCTCATGTCCAGGTTATAATCTTCTTGAGCCGTTGCAAGAAGTTCAGCATGTGTCGAACCTTCCCCCCAAAAAAATGATTCTCGCTCCTTTGACATTATCAACCACAAAATCCCAATGACAATCTTTTAACAACCATTCTCCATACACTGCATGTAACTGACGCATCATCTACAAAAATTCAAAATAAAACATATTAGTAAACACATAGAAAATGAAAGTTTACTAAACATTGACGCAGACGACATACCAGTAAGTCGTCTGGATGACATACCAGTAAGTCGTCTGGAAGACTTACCAGTAAGTCGTCTCTGGGTAAACAAAAATTTCAATATTTTATTAAAGCTAGACGACTTATTTGTAAAGCTTCTCAGGTTAGTTTGCAATTCGAAAAAGAAACTTAAATATTTAACTTTACTCAGGCGACTTACTTGAAAGTCGTCTAGGTAGACGACTTACGAGAAATTCGTCCGAGATAAGTAAGGTTTGACCAGAATGTAGGAAATAAATCTGGACGACTGCTTATCCTGGACGACTTTCAAGTAAGTCGTCTTACTTGACGACTTCCGCGTAAATCGTCTGGGAAAAGCTAAATATTTAAGTTTTATTTTCTAATTGCAAAAGTAACCTGAGACGACTTACAGATAAGTCGTCTAGCTTTAATAAAATATTGAAAATTTGGTTTTCCCGGAGACGACTTACTGATAAGTCGTCCAGGAAAAGTCAAATATCTTACACAATTCGGTCAAATGCAAAACTAACATGTTTATCCTAGACGACTTAACAGTAAGTCGTCTAGGGTATTCTCTAGATTTTTTTTTTAACAAACAAAGATAACGACTTACAAGTAAGTCGTCCGTTTGACCAGAAGACTTACCCGTAAGTCTTCTACAGCCAGACTACTTACGGGTAAGTCTTCTACGTGAACAAATCTGGAAAAAAATTCAATTTCATACCTTAAACTAGTGAGATGAATTCCTTAGCACACAGAGTCTTCTCCAACCACCCAGAACCTCAAACGAAAGTAACCCACCAAGAATAGTATGCTTGAATGGCTCTATCAACCCTGAAAAAATTTGAATCAAAAGCTTGAGTTTTTTGGATGAATATGGAGGCAAAGTGAAAGAGATGTTGTTTTTAGTTCATAACAAGTGAGAAAGAGAGAGTGTAAATCGATTTGAGGTGCATTAAGAGCTTCAAATTGATTGTTCATGGTGGTTGGTGTATTGATTGTAATGACAATCTTGTAAATACTTGAAAATGATGAGGTTAAGAGAGTAAAAGTGCCATTTTCGAAAAAAAAAACTAATGGCATTTTCGTGAATAATATGAACTTGTGGAGTGAATAGGACAAAAGAAAAATCCAAAAAAAGCATATGTTAGTTTTAGGTTTAACTTTGAGTTTTAAGTCAATCTTGCAAAAAACCCTTAAAACTATCGACACTATTAAAATAAAATATTATTTGGTTTTATACCAAAAGCATAAAATCTAAACCATATAAAAGATATTTTTTGTACTTTAGTTTTTAAATAGTTTCTAAACAATATACATTGCAGCTTCTAAAAAATAACATTCATAGAGTTTATACGCTATTACCAAAACTAATCCATTCATAGAGTTTTATTGGATTGAACATAGATCTAGTAAAAGATAGAAAAAAAAATATGTTCTTAGGATTATCAAACTTTCTTGGGTTTTTAGTAATTAAACCCCTCAACTAAAGATTAATCGTAAAAGAAACCATCAACTAAAAATCCTATGAAATAAACCCTCAAATTTAATTCTGTTAACATATATTACCCTCCGTCTAAAAAACCGTGACGAAGGGTAACAAACGTTAACAGTTTATAAGTTGAAGGTTTATAATGTTGAAAACTTAGTTGAGGGGTTTTTTTACGATTTAAAAATAGTTGAGAGGTTTTATCACTAAAAGTGATTAAATGGGTTAAAAATTTATTATCATTTATACATTGTTTTATATTGATATAAGCCTTTAAAACTAATTTATAAATTTTAATACATTAATTTATTATAAAATTAATTTATACATTCTAAATTAATAATTTTTAGTAATACTTACAACTTAATATAACTTCAAAATATTAAATAATTTGATATTTAGCAATAGTGATATAAGAAAATTTGTGTGTTTATATCGTCATTGTCAAATATCAAATAATTTAAAGTGTCTAAGTTATATTAAATTTTAAGTAGTATATGAAGTCAATCTTTCTATTTAGAGCATGACACATTTTTTTATATTTTCATGATTTTCGTCTTCCGGCTCATACTTCCCCCTATCCCCCCCCCCCAAAAAAAAATAATGCATGATTATTTATATTCTCATTGATTTTTGAACAAACACGTTATATTTTTTTTCTTGATCAATAAAATAATATATTTGATATATTATTCTTTATTTATTGTATTACTTTATGTTTTAGTAGAATCACAAAGAATGTTAGATTATTTTATTCTAACAAATAGCAGAAATTGTAAAAACTTATAAAGTCATTGTGAAACCGCATAAATCATATGTAAAAGTATTAAAATATTTATGAAACTTTATCGGTTATAAAGTAATGTATTAAAATTTATTAATTAGTTTTAAAGTCTTATATCAATATAAAACAATGTATAAATGATAATAAAGTTTTAAAACCATTTAATGACTTTTTGTGATAAAATCTCTCAACTATTTTTGAATCGTAAAAAAACCATCAACTAAGTTTTCAACATTATAAACCCTCAACTTATAAACCGTTAATGTATGTCACCCTCCGTCACAGTTTTTTAGACGGGGGGTAGCATATGTTAATGAAATTAAAGTTAAGGGTTTATTTCACATAATTTTTAGTTGAGAATTTTTTTTACGATTAATCTTTAGTCGAGTGGTTTAATTACTAAAAACCCTTAATCACGGACTACCACCAAAGCTAAAAGGATCGGTCACTTGATTATGCCCCACTTTTATGAAAACAGAGCACACATGACAAAGTATTATGCGTTGAAAAGACAAAATCCCACTCCGTTAGACATCTCTTAAACTTTACATTTTGTCAACTATATAATATACATGAATATATCTATATATAGGTGAGCTCTTACCATATTGTCTTCCAAACCGTCCAGAATTGTTTTTTTTTTTACATTGAAAGGTCATTCTATTACTCAAGCTAGAGGTAGTCTGGATAACCAGACCGGAATAGAACAACAAATAAAAAGTAATTTCCTATGGAATGATCTTGCAGTTTTAGCTAAAAGATCTGAAATCTGATTGCGCACTCTTGGTACATGAGTGATGCTGAAGTTCGGGAAGCATATTTGAAGCGTCTTTATCCTCTCCAATTCTGTCGCAAAGCTTGGCCAAGCATGAGATTCCTTTATCATTACGATCAAGTCCTTACAGTCTGTCTCAAAGCTCTGACTTGACGAGTGTTGAGGTATATTCTCCATTGCCCATCGCAGTGCTTCTAGTTCCGAATGCAGGACTGATTCGCGTCGAATGATATTTTTGGTCCCCATAAGCTGTATGTTCCCCTATTGTCCATCCAAACTCATCCACATCCACTAAAGTGAGCAGCAGATGTCCAAGATCCATCTAACAAGCAAATACTCCCCAAGCTTAAGACTTGGGGTTCCTCAGTATTGTTTTCCTGTATCACTGATTGTGGCACTTCATTCGCATCAAACCAGGCTTGGCATTCACTTTCTGCATATCTAACCAGCTCTAATGGGTCTCTGTCTATCCCCCTGAAAAGTTTGTCATTCTTAGCCTTCCAGATATACTAGATTATCCAGGGATATGGATCCATGTCTTGTTCGGGCTCAATGATCCCGTTTTTCATCCAGAATAGGTAATCCATGTTTGTGTAGACGCTTGATACTGGGAACAAATTTGGACTTGTTGGAGTTGATGAGAATGACCATGCCTGCAGAGCTGGTGGACATTCAAAGATGGCATGGGTTACTGATTCTTCAGGTTCTCCGCATCTTGGGCAGTAGTTATCACACCTCATATTGCGTCTTGCTAAGTTTCTTGTTACTGCGACATAACCAGTTAAAAATTTCCATATAAGATGCCATATCTTCTTAGGCGCCTTTAATTTCCAAGCAAAGGCTTGAAGCTTAGTGATACTTTGCTCCAAAACTTCCTTTTCATCCTCTGTCGTTAATAAATTCTGAGCCACCCAGTAACCAGATTTAACTGTGTATTGTCCATTTTTGTGTAGTTCCAGCAGAATGTATCACGACGATGAGTTGAGCTTACGGCCAAACTTCTTATAAGTGGTATATCATCAGGATTGACATATTGTCCCAAGATATTAACATCCCAATCTATCGATACCTGATTAATAAGATCGCTGACTCTCATATTAGGATGCATAACGGGCCCTATAGGAATGACTGGTCTCGCAGGGGTCGTTGGGATCCACGGATCCTCCCATACCTTGACTTCATAGCCTGAATGGATCTTCTGCCTGATATCCAGTAGTAGCAATTTCTTTGCAGCAGAAACACTAGTTCACACATATGATGGGCTACTGGTCGAGTTTACTCTCAGTGGAGAGCTCAATCGGTAATATCTTCCTCTCAAGACCCTGGCCACCAAAGAATCATGAAATTGAACTAGCCTCCATAGTTGTTTTGCCAAAAGTGCCAAATTGAACTCATGAATCATACGGAAACCTATCCCACCCTCCTCTCTCGGTAAACAGACTTTCTCCCATTTTGCCCAGTGTAATCCTCTTTTTGGTGGATTCACTCGCTAGATTTTTAGATATCTTTAATGGGAGCAGGAAAGTAGCATAACGTATGTCGGGAGAGCGAGCAGGATGGATTTAATTAGCACTTCCTTTCCTCCTTTTGACAGCCATCTGCATGTCTATCCATTCACTCTATGTATCAATTTATCCTTTAAAAATGCAAAGAGCTTACACTTGGAGCCACTTATGTCCTCTGGGATACCTACGTAGGTTCTCATTCCGCCTTCATTTTGTATTCCCAGTGCATCTTTAATCTCTTGTCTAGTGGCTGCATTGATCCGCTTACCAAAGAGTAAGGACGATTTATCAAAGTTGATGCAATGACCTGATGTTTTACCATATTTCCTGACTACTTTCATTACTTCTTCACATTCACGGGGCTCCACCTTACAGAAGAAAAGTCTATCATTAGCAAAGAGAAGGTGGGATACCGAAGGACACGCGCGGGTGACGCGCATCCCCGTTATCTTCCCTTGATTCTCTGCATGATTGAGAAGGCTAACGAGCGCTTCCTTGCAAAGAATAAAAATGAAAGGAGACAAAGGATATCCTTGGCGTAAGCCTCTTCCTGGAACAATGTTTCCTCGTGGCTGTCCATTCATGAGTACCTTATATGACACAGACGTAATACATCGCATTATCCAGGTGATCCAAATTTCCGAGAACCCCATTTTACGCATAACAGCTTCAATAAACGACCATTCCATCATATCATATGTTTTACTCATGTCTGTCTTGATGGCCATCCTTTTATTTCTTCCGCTCAGCTTAGTTCTCAGAGTGTGGAACATCTCTTGAGCGATCATTACGTTGTCTGAGATCTGTCTTCCAGCAACGAAAGTTGACTGAGATTATCAAGCCTGGAAGGAATTTCTTTAATCTCTGGCATAAGACCATAGAGATTATCTTGTAGCTGACATTACACAAGCTAATGAGTCTGAACTGAGCCATTTCATTTGGCTTTGTTATCTTTGGGATGAGGCATATATTAGTATCATTCAGGCTAGCCACCACAGACCCCTCAAAAAGGAATTTATTAACCAAAATAGTTAAATTCTCCTTTACAATATCCCAAAATTATTTGTAAAAAAGCGCAGTCATCCCATCTGGCCTTGGAGCCTTCTCTGGATGCATAGCAAAGAATGCTAGTTTGACCACCCAGTCAGAGACTGGGGCTGTAAAATTATCATTCATTGCCCCAGTTATCGTCGTAGGAACATGAGCTAGTGCCTCTTCGATGTCCTCTGGGTTAGATGATTCAAAGATATGCCGGAAATAGCTAGTAGCAATGGCTACTAGTCCTTCTTCATCCTCAACTACATTTCCATTTGCATCGATCAGCTGCGTGATTTTATTCTTTGCTCGTCTTTGCTTAGTTAAGGCATGAAAAAAAATCGTATTCATGTCCCCTTCTCTCAGCCAAAACACACGACTCTTCTGTTTCCAGAACATTTCCTTTGCCTTAAGAGCATCAGATAGTTCCTTCAACGCTGCTGCAATCTCCTCAGTTGTGGCATTAACATCTGCGTACAGACCTTCCACTTTTTCTTTGAGCTCCTCCACTAATTTTGCTGAGTTCACATTATTTTTTCTCCTACATTCACTTAAGGCTTTCCGGCAGCTGGAAATATGTTCTATAATAGTTGCATTGGGAGGGAGATCAGGTGATTTCCATCCCTCAAGAATAACTTGCCTTAGCTCCTCATTATCCAGACATCTTTTATCAATCTTGAATTTTTTTTATCTCCGCACTGGCTTTGTCAGTATATCCGCGAGAATCGGACAATGATCCGATCCCCATAGCCTCATATACTTCACATTCGAGTGAGGAAACTTCTCGTGCCAATCCGCATTTCCTACTGCTCTGTCTAAGCGACATCGAACGGTTGTTCTTCCAGCTCTCTTCCCTACCCATGAGAGCATGTCTCCTGTGAAAGGAAACTCTAGCATCCCACAATCACTAAGCATCTGCTTGAAAGGCAGAAAAGAACTATCAGTACGTTGTATGCCCCCTTCTTTTCATTATGACCCGTGATTTCATAAAAATCTTCTATCATGAACCAAAGTCTAGTTCTCGTTGTTGAGAAACGCGTAAGAGACTTTCTTTTGTTTTCAGATACGTACACAAACATTAAAACTTATCTTTGGCGTTTTCATATTGATTAATATTTCTTTTGGCAGGTTATAAAAAGAAAAAAAATAGCCTCTTCTTATCCCAAAATTTCCTCCATCATCTTCTACTTCCTCTCATCTTCCATGGCGTTGAAATTCTCTCAGATTCTCTTTATTGTTATTTGGCCCTCTCTCTTCTTCCTCCTCCTCCACCACTTGTACTCCTTCAACCTCCACCGTCTCTACTTTCTAAATGTGGTGGAGCCGTCGGTTTCGAAGCACCACGATCACCCTCTCTACACCATTAATAGATTAGTCAGCAGAAAAGCCCTCTCCCACACATACGACTTCTCACCTTTCCAGCACCGGAAGAACAACCACCATCATCCTCGTTCCGGCGAGGCACACGGCGGCGATGAGATAAATCCTCGTTACGGAGTGGAGAAACGCCGTGTTCCCTCCGGACCTAATCCGTTGCACCATTAATTGATGAATGACGATGGCACGTGCTTGGTTTGAGTGGTAACATATAAGCCAAAGATACACCTTAACCTAGCTCTTTTTTTTGTCTGAAAGGGGAAACTTAAAGATTAGTTTTTCATTTTCTTAGATACGAATACGATTTACAACTTGGGTTTGATATGTTTTTTCTTTAAATCATAATACACAAAGGGTATTTTAGTTTAGCTTTTATTTTGATGATTATATATGTAAATATATTTACTTACTCAAGAAATTTACATCTTTATTACGTGGTTTGTTTCGTTACTTTAGAATATCTTCGACCCCACCTCATTTTTACTCTAAAATAGAATTTTGAATAAAAATGTTTTAATTTTACTTTATTTTCTATTTTATGATGAAGGGAAAAAATGGAATTATTGTCCAAATGAAGTAATGATTTTATTTTTTTTTGTTCTTATTCTATTTTCATTTTAAAGTGAAGAAGGTCTAAGAAGGGTTGAAACAAAATTCAACTCCTAGATTTATTAGTGAAAATATGTTATAAACTGAAGATTCTCTTATTATTATGATGTTAACTGTGATATATAATGATTATTATTACTTAAAATTAAAATGAACAAAATGGTCGTTCACTACAATGATGGATTTTTAAATAATTTGACTTTGGTATTAGCCAACCAGTAGCTGCGACGGCACGTCAAAAATTCACAACTCAAAAGAACTTCTAGATGCGTTACTGTACCGCATATAAAATTATTAATGGTATAATATTAACTAAAACTTAGTGGTATAATTAAAACATATGTTAAGCAAGTACTAATTTTTGTTTCACACGATCGAAAACTGTCGACAGCATGTTTTTTTTATTATGATTTTCGTTGCTTTATCTGGCAAAACTTGTTTATAACAGGGTTGACAATCTATTTGGCCAAAAGAAATATCGTATATCATCAAATGCGGATCAAACTAGGATTGTATGCTAAATTTATCTGAAAAAAAATCAAAACTTATTTCTTCTCGAAATAAAACTTCGCAACTTTGAAACGCACCAAATTAATTTGTGATTATTTGCAAACTAAAGATAAATCGACTAAATTATCTAATCTAAAACAAACAAAACCATAATCCAACTAAGCCCAAATCAAAAACTAACCCAACGTGCATATGGAAACAGAGACAGAGAAATAATGTGCTTCGTAACCAAACAACAGTTCCTGAAACATGATCCACGCCAGGAAGAATAGGCGAAGGTTCCGCAAACTTATGGAATGTTGGCTAATCTAGTTTTGGATTAGCCTCCAACAAGCTGCTTAACTTTATTATTATTATTTTTTTTTTTTTGAAACTTAGGCTAGCTGCTTAACTTTATTGATTTCTTGTTTTTACTTTTTTTGCCAAGAAATCTTTTGTATAGGATGCAACAATGTAACCTTAACCCTCTTCATTTATGATATTAACATTCAGAGCCAAAAAAAAAATACTAACCCAACCACCTGTCTTCTTCTTCAACCCCTTTATTTTCCAGATTTTTACCAACTATTTTTTTCATGATCGTTTACATAAGCAGATCAAATTAAAAAACTTAGATTCTTCTCCCTTTAGAAAGATTATGATACAACACAAAGAGAGATTACGGAATACATTCATTTAAAATTTTATGGAACGAAATTTTCAACGAAAAAGTGAAACCAGAGAAAGATTTACACGAGGAAGAAAAAAAAGGTGGGGTCACTATTGTAGGGTATGCTTAAAAAAAATTAGACTGGTTTTAATGTTAGTTTAATATTAGATTTAAATAGTTTATGGTTAACAGAAATATAGTAAACCAAATCTATTCTGATTTATGTGTTTTGAAATTTAGAAGTATGATGAGTATTTATGTTTCGAACTTGTGAAATTTTAATTTGGAGAGAAATAAATTTCAAACTTTTTAAAGAGAAATTTAGCATGGAATCTTAATTTGGGCCACGTCTGATTCTACACGATATTTTTTGTAAGGAAAGAGATCGTGGATCCTTTTATGAAACATGCCTGTTTATTATGAGAATCAACAGTTTCTTATTTCTTAAAACAAAATACATGTAGTAAAAGATTTCATTAAATGATATAATATGCATGCAATATGAGTAAAACAAAAACTCTTCTTCTAGTGGTAATGAAACTCTAGCTGGAGTGTCTGCAATAGGTTCGAGTCGCCTTGGCCACTTTCTCGTCTATAACCGTGCGTGGATAGAAGGTCTTGTGGGGATTAGTCTGGGCTTACCGTCTGGGATCCTCTGCGGATATCAAAAAAACAAGTAAAATGAGTTTGTTAATAAGCCATCTGAACAAACTTACCCGAACGTCTGAAGAAAAAAAATATGTAGTTTTGTTAAGCTATGTAGTTTTGTTAAGCTATCTCGTGAAGAGAGTAGATTTAAACTTTAGAACATGTGTTTCAAAAAAAAAAAAAAACCTTTGGAACGTAAAAATAATAAGACATTTTTTTTTGGTAAGACTGGACATGACTTTGCCGCGTATAAACGTTTTGCTGTCTTTTCGATAGAAATAAGGAACATTCCATTTTACATAAAGCCTCACTTTAGGTTGCACCTAAAAGAAAATCTCAGGATGTGCCGACTTTACTACACAACTATTTTGTTCAATTAAAATATATATTTTGCATTAAGTGTAGTTTAAGATGGACCAAGAATCCAGTGCAAATGGTAAACGAGTAAACGACTGACTTTATAATCTTGAGTAAACAATATCGTCTTCTAGCAAATTAAAACCATCGATTTACTAGTATGTTTTTTCCCATTAATGTTGTTGCCCTTCATTTTAGTCTAGCGTTGTGTGCCCGTCATTTTTTTTCTTTTCTGGGACCTATTTTCAATGATTATGTTTGTGTGGAGTTGATGATTAGTTATCTGTTTAATATGAATTTATAAAAAGACAAAATAAAATATGAGTCAGTAACACAAACAGATTTTTTTTTTCATCATTCAAACCATTTGGTTGAATATATTCTCTTATTTTATCCTTTACACATCTAAGAGCATTTCTAACGTAAAACTCTTTTTTC
Source organism: Brassica oleracea var. oleracea (assembly GCF_000695525.1). NCBI lineage: Eukaryota > Viridiplantae > Streptophyta > Magnoliopsida > Brassicales > Brassicaceae > Brassica > Brassica oleracea. Next base: position 17,884,625 of record NC_027749.1, on the reverse strand, counting down.
CCAAAATAGAGTAAAAGAAGAAATAGAATAAAATTGCTTAAAACCAACTCTATATCTCACTCTGTAATGAAGTAATGTACAAAAAAAAAAATAGATTACTTTATTTATAGAGTAAACTCCATTATAGCGTGAAATATGAAGTTGAGTTGGAACATTTCTTATTTCATACTTCATTTCACTCTATTTTAGAGTAAAAATTGGAGTGGACTGGAGATGCTTAAGTCACTTGACCAATCAAAATTTCTCTTGTGTAATTTATTTACCAAGCGATAAAATCATAAAAATTAAACTGTTTTCAAAAAGTTAAAATTTAACATATTACAAAAAAAAATATCAAAATTGTCTCACATTCGTTTAGTTTTATGTTTTATGTAACCGCAAAAAAAAAATTCCTATTTTTTCTCTAACTGTTATCAGGACACGTTCAAAAACTCAGCAACTCTCTTATATAACATTCAATCAAAATTTTATCTGTATTTTTTCTCTCCTCTTCTTCTCTATTGATTCATCTTCTTTTCTTTTTTTGGAAATAAATTTCTATGATTCTTTCTTCAAAAGTATAAGTCGAAGATTCTATCAAATTATACTTATATTCTGTAACTTGATTTTTCGCAAAAGAATGGAAAGTCACAGTTTTGTTTCACAAAGTACTACTGTCACAGATATTAAGTTATTCTCCATGTGGAAATCTATATTCTTATGGAGAAATGTAAACACATTTGAATTATGACATCTAAAACTGTTCAAATCAATGAAACTCAGTTTTGTATAGAATTTTATATAACAAGGAAATATAATTCAAGCCACTGTGAAACAAAACAAGAGAAAAATTAAAGGGGAATTAGAAAAATGAGAGTTATGTTAATTTCTATTGTGTCATATATGTGAAGCTCGGTAGGGAGAACATATTCCCATTTAAATACTATTCTTTATGTATATACTATTTTAAAGTTTGTTAACTCTCCTAATCTACCTATGAATTTTTTTGCAGATATATAATTTGGATATGAAAACGTGTGTGCAGATATATTCATTTAAGAGATTTTAATCACAGTTAACATACATATGATATTAAACATGTTCTATGAAATCTATACTTTTATACAATATGCTAAGTTTATGTGCCAGTGTGAAATCTATATTTTTATACAATGTGCAAGTTTAAAGTTTCGAATGTTTTAATCGGCTACGCACTGCACCGCAGTTAACACTAACAAAAATCTTTACAAAACTGTTAGAATCGCACCGCAGTTGTACCGCTTGTTCCGCACCGCTCAATCCGATGTTACCATTCAGAGCCTAAATGACTTTGATTTGAAAATAAAATGTGATTAAAATAGTAATTTATTTTGATATGTTGATAATCATTATAGTTTTATGATCAAAATTTTTGGAATACAGTAAAAATGATTGATATGTGCGAAGCACATGAGGTAATACTAGTTTTCTTGTTAAAATGTAAGCTCTTATTTTGTTGTGAATGTTATTAGTAATGTCCGAACCCTTTAATCACATAACATGCATATATATATATATGTGTTAGATTTATTAATTTATATGAGCCACCAAATTTCTAATCACAAACCAGAAATAATCTATGGTAATGTTCTTTACATCCGTGCATATGCTTTTTGTTCCTGTTGTCAACGTTTTCGTTTTCTTTGCTTAGAAAAAAAAAAGGGAAGGAAAGAAGTTTGGATGATAATTAATGACACGTTTTTGCCTTCTGCTTTTAAAATATAGCTTATGGTGTGGAATATTTATGTTGTTCATACTTTATTATGATGAAATTACAATATTTAGCTTGGTCAGTTTATAGAAAACTAATATTTGTATTGTTGCTCTTTTCTGGTATGTATGCTTTCTCTACAGTTAGCGATTTAAGTCACTTTTGAAAATGCATTGATTTATAATATGCTGTAACAAATATTTATTTTGATAAAGGTTTCATTTCTTACGCATATCACCAATTTTTAAAATCTTTCAACATCACAATATTGTATCTGTGAGATAGATAAATTAAGGTATTTAATTTGCAAGAATATTCAAAACTGTTAAATTGATGTTAGTTTGTCATATGTACGACTTGCTTATTTTTAAAAAAAAAAAGATGCAAAGAATATGCGCGCTACAACAAAAATATTATTTCAACTTGGCATAACTATCATCAGAACTAACACTAATCCATATTTCCATGTTAATATCTTAATCTCCTTCTTTTTTTGGCTCAACCTTCATACTTTTCATTAACCCAATAGTTTACACATTATCACCCTCCACTAAGACATTCAACCAACTTGGCAACATAATACAATATAGGGGCATTATTCTAAAAAAAAAAGAGATCTTCCTTTGCAATTTTGTCTGCCACTCTATTCCCTTCTCTAGCTTGAAAGACTATCATGTGATCTCCTATCTTTAAGTGCACGAGTTGAATATCTTGGATATGGGGGTTGAGAGCAGGCCTTGGTTCATCTTCCTGCAAATCATACCAAAAATGGATTGAACTCGTGAGAACGTAGACACTTGTTCATATTTGCTCAACTGGTTTTAGAAAATCAGTCATAAGCAAACTAGCTATTGCTGTAAAAAAGTAAACACAAATATACTTACCGCATCATAAATTGCTTTCTTTTTTGTGCAACACCAATTTCTGTGTCACTAAAATCTGTTATGTGATTACGTGCTCTAAAAGCTGCAAAAAAGAAAAAAAATAAGATAAGTTCATACTCAATTCTAAAAAAAAGAGAGTTCATATTCAAAGATTTGTTTGCTCTTAATTCACACTACACAAACAAATTTATATGATCAGGTCATCGGAGAAACATATATTTGGTTATGATAAAATATGTTCCATATCAGGAAATAAATAACTTGGTCATGGCTTTTGCTTCCTCAAACATTACTCTGTTCTCATTGCTAACTTAAAAGCCATAACATGCAGGCCAACAGAGATATCAGGGAAAAGGTTGCGGATCTACCGGTAATTCTGAAGATTCAAATAAAAAAGAATTAAGAAAGGTTACCAGCAGAAGCTGCTGAGTCAGGCTCCTTGATGTCGACAACAACACACTTGGACATCAAAGATGCTTTAGCTATGGCTGAAGCATACTGTAAGAAACATCTCACAAGCCTAAGAAAAACACTCGGTTAGCATGCATAACGGAGTACTTCAATCTGTAATTAAGTAATGATCATTTTCACTTTGGTTGGATCAATGGCTCCTGCTGACAAAAGATCTTTGTATGTGCCAGTTGCAACGTTGCAACCGTGTTTTGGGTGGTCGATAAAGAGTACATGTGAACCCAAAAAACAGTTTATCACATAGTTTCTATATCAAAGAAACTAACTTCCAATTTGTATAATATGATCTTTATATTGTTAACCTCTTTGCTGACAACGCTTCCCTTAACACCTACTTCAACAGGTAGCTCTGTCTTACTTAACAATGTCAGCTCCAATCTGACGGATACCATGATAGGAAACATGTATTATGACCTGATTACTGATTCGTATGTTTTCTTTTCTGCTGTTATAACTTTTGTAGACTAACCTTTTATTCATTGTTTCCTAAGAGTCTCTTTAGTGGCATCCACTTTCGAAGCAAGTCTTAGCTGATTGCGTCCACCTCAGACAACAATACCTTCATCCACAGCTGCCTCGTATATTAAAAGTTTAATGAATTAGTCTCACCAAACGAAACACATCAAAAAATCATTTGCTTAGAGATTATTTCTCTACCTTCGTTTCAATAATAGAATGGAAAACCTTGTGTAACTGATTATTTCTGAGTGACTGAATCCAATATTAGGCTCTTTAAAGAAGCTTTTTACACTGCCCTCAGTTTCAGATCCGAAACCCTCGTATAATCGATCCAGTTGCTTGCAGTATACTCCTTGAGGCTTCTCTCCACATTGTTTATGCTTTTAAAAAATCATACCCCTTTGGAGATACACTCATCTTGTTCATAGATCCCGCCTGGTAAGTTTATGAGATTAAAGGGAGAAAGAAGTGGAGAGTGTATTTATTGATGGTAGATCAGATTCGTGAAACGGAAACTAAGAAGAGGAAGAGCAAAGGGTTCACAAATCATTGTAAGAAAATTAGGGTTTGGACAAAATGAGAAAAAGAGATTCCGCGTCGGTGAAGAATAAGGTCACAATGCTTTCAATAAAATGAGCTTCCTGGACCATTCAGATTAACATGCGAGCTCGTAAAGAAATTTAAGCCCAACATCCGAAATCACTTGATTACGTGGCAAAACGTAAAAACTTGATTGGATGATTTTTACATCCGACATAACCCTCTATCTGATGCTGGTATTCCCTTTTTATTTATTGTATGTATGATAAAATATTAGTGCCTTCCAAATACATCAGATCATACAAGTTAGTGAAAATACATTAAAAATGTAAAGTAATTCAATGTGAGAAGCATAATTTTTTAAAAATAAATGTTAATTTTTTTCGTATCAAAAGATGTTTTACAACGACTGCAATTTTGGTTGTAGAAAAAAATAAATTTTAAGAAAATCTATATGTCATCGATAAGCAAGATGTCTTCCCAACCCATTCTCATAACGCTTTATTCCCATCATTTGGAGTGTGGAAATTCGATTCCTTGCGAGTTTATCAATATGGCCTTGCAGTATTTGGTGATCGAGGAGTCTGTCCGTGACGTCGCCCATTTCTCCCCTTGCCAGTTGGAGTAAACAGTCATTTAGAAAACATATCTTAGTCAGCTGATAAAAAAAAAACATATCTTAAAAGAAATCGGACAAGTTTATCGTGACATTTGTCCAGAACAAGAGAACATTTGTCCGTGTAATCTAACACTATAAAATAGACTCTTCTGTTTCCATAGGGTACTTTAGGACACTTGTCACCCTACCATTTGTTGATTTTAAAACAAAATGGTTTTGGGCTTCTAGAAAAATTAAAGGGCCAGTCTTAGAATAGCTTACGGCCTTAACCCGTTTGTGAAATTCGTTTAGGCTTTACAGACATTTGAGGCCCAATCATAATAGGTTTGTCATATTCTTACCTTGTCTTTCGTTCATCAGCCGACCTGAGTTACAGAGATCATACCCGACGGTCACCTCTCCGTAATGTGAACCAAGAAGAGAGGCCGTTAGCCTCTTCCATCGAAGTAGATCTTAACTGAAAAGGAATTTAATTAAATGGATCAAGCTTTAAACTAAAAGTTAATGTTCGCGTTGATCAATGGTATACTTATATTACGTCTATTTTTTTAAGAAATGGTCAAGGTTCATCTATTTTAAAACAAATACATACTATAGATTACGAGAGATACGAGAGATAATAGTCAAAGTCACTTGTGGTTGTGGTACCGTATATCCTCCAAAGCTTGCATAAGAAACTATCTATTCGAACCTGATGAAAATATTTTATCAAGTCATTTACTCCTTTTTCTATAAGATTCATAAGAGTCATTTATACATGATCCTTTATCTAGTCTGCTTAGTTGACTTTGATGAGATACTTAAGAGTTTATCTTTCCAGAGCTAGGTACATGCCGAGTTACAATATCTTTAAGCAGATAGATAATCTACTTGTGTATCTTACATGATTAACATAATAAACATATTAAAACTAGTTGATGTCTCGTACCTTGTGCAAATTAATATATCTATACATCTAACAATTTTTAATTCTTTAGTAAAATAATAATAATTAAATTAGATACAAATTTTAAATTATTATAAATTATAAAATTTCAATATTCATATTGGTAATCAATTTATTAAATTGTATTATTTTGTTTCATATTTTTATTTATGTGATATAGATTTTGGATCAAAATCTTTTTTATAGTAATAACTAAATTAAGAAATTTTGTATGTGAAACTAACATATATTGTATTTGGACTGAAAAGAAATCATGTAGCACTATAAGGATTATAAAAAATAACAAATATAAAACATTAACAAATAACAATAGTTTAGGAGTGTTCAATCTGGTAAAACCAAACCATTCAAAACCGAACCAAACCGACATAGAGAAAATAGTTTGGATTTGGAAGTACCGAAGATGTTATGTTTAGAAAACATTAGTATATGAAGATGGTTCAATATATTAAGAGATCAAACCGAATAAACAAAAGAAACCGATTAATTCGGATATATTAGTATACTTATATATAAATTTTATAATAATATGTATTTGATCAATATTTTTAGTAAAAATCAGTGAAATTGGCTATAATATTAGTCATTAAAATTTTAAAACAAGAGAAAAGTAATGATGATATTATCGATAGATATTGTTAATATATATTTATTAATTCCTAAATATCATGATAATTATATATTAAAATATATTTCTAAAAAATATTAGTGTATATATATTGGTAAAATATGTTAATGTTTATTAATTATTTTAAATATCATGATAAATATATAGATATCAAAATAAACAAATTAAATAATAATATTAATTAAACTAATGATTTATCCCATAACTATGAAAAAGATGAAAAATAAGCAAATTAACTAAATAAACTGATTAATTCAGATATATTAGTATACTTATATGTAAATTTTATAATAATCTGTATTTGATCAATATTTTCAGTAAAAATCAGAGAAATTAGTTATTAGCTAAAATATTAGTCATTAAAATTATAAATGAGAGAAAAGTAATGATGATATTATCGGTATATATTATTAATATCTATTTATTAATTAAATGTCCTAAATATCATCTTTATTATATATTAAAATATATTTTAAAAAAATATAGTATATATATCGGTAAAATAGGTTCATGTTTATCATGATTTTAAATATCATGGTAAATATATATATATATATATATATATATATATCAAAATAAAAAAAATTTAATAATAATATTAATTAAACTGATGATTTATCCTAAAATCATGGAAATATGACAAATAAGAAAATTAACTAAAACCATGGAGAAGATGACAAATAAGCCAAATCACTTCATAAATAATAGTGTATATATATCTACACAGATTTAAAATTTAAGTGTTCAGTTCGGTAAAACCGAACCAAAATAGAGAAAATAGTTTAGATTTGGTAGTATTGAATAAACTGAATGGATGTTATTTTTAAGAAACCGCAATATATGGATATGCTTCGGTATATAAACCAACTAAACTGAAGAGATCGATTAATTAAAAATATCAGTATACTTATATAAAAGTTACTTAATAAAATTAATAATATATAAACAATTTATTTTAATTATGTATATATTATTATTATGATCAAAAATAAATTTTTCTAGTTAAAATATTATTTATTTTGCTCATTTTCATCAAATTAAATAAAACATTGTTTTATTTTATTTTATTGGTAAATATTTGTGCTAAAATATAGTTATATAATAATACTAGTTTTCTTATTTTTATTTGAATAGTTAAATAAACAGAAAATATTAGATTTAAAATTAGAATAAGGAATATATATTTATGTTTTAATAAACCTGATTTCTAATCATATAATCTAATTTTTTTTATCAAAGATAAACATAGTTATGGTTTCAAATATAAAAAATAAACCAAAAATCAATAGTATGTAAACCAAACAAACTAAATTAATATGACTCCAATTATTATGATAGTTATTTTACAAACCGAACCGAAACCGGATTGAACATGCCTATTTTAAACGAACTTTCATATATACATGTACTAGATACAAATCCGCGCTATGCGCGGACATCTTTTTTTGCCTAATTTTCATTAAAATTATTCCGCTAATATTCTACGATTTTCAAATTTGTAAATTATGTTTTGTGTTATATATTTTTCCTACTTATACAGAATTGATTTTTGTTATAATATGAATTGTACATGGCGTTAGTTTTTAGTGGTTTGGCATGACCATTAATTGTGATATTATTTTTCTTAAATTAAGGAGGTAATTTTGTTTAAATTTATAATTTACATTATGTAGAATAATGTTTAAAGATAATTTTAGTACTTAATAATTTTACCCAAAACAAATTTGATTTACCTAATTTATTAATAATAGGCTTAGACTCATTTTTAACATTACAATTATCAAAGTCTATTATTGAACTCTACACTATTAATTGATCTTTAGATATTTCATATTAAACATTAGGATTAAAAAAAAATTTAAAAAATAATACGTCAATTTTATTGAATATATCACAATTTTTAATGGGTACCGGTTATGTTACATTTTCCTAAAACAATAATATATAAAAACACGTTGTCTAAGAAAAAATTGATAAACTTTAAAGATCCATTAATTAGCAAACTAAATAGTATTTTAATTTATGGATTAAGCCCAATAATTAAATAATATAGTTTGTCCAATAAAGAAATTAAACTTAAAAGTATAACAGTGTTGGGAATTTTTTTTCCAATCTTTTGCCTTTTAATAATCATAAGTCTCATGTTGTAAGTTTAAAATAAAAGTTACAATCTTATAAAATCGGAAAATTTGGAAAAAAAGAACAACTAATCTATACTATTTTCCCCTTAGTATAAAATCAATTTTTTTCACTGTCTCCGAGCTCTCTCCTCCTCCACCCGCCTCATAACTCAAAGAACCATTACAAAGAGAAACAAAATCGTAACACAGAAACTATTAACAATATAAATTAGCTACTATAACAAGACTATAACACATAGACAATATAAATAAGATAGTCAAGACCAGCGACAAGATAAATCAAATACAAGATAAACCAGATAGTGAAGGCCAGAGAAAAGATTAATCAGGTACAAAAACAGAGACCAGAGAAAAGATTAATCAGGTACAAAAATAAGACCCTAAATTAATAGATTAGATATTTTAGTCGGTAAAATTAATACGGGGGAAAGTAGTAATACATGTACGTTAGGCTCGAAATTTGGGGAGCCGTAAAAGCAAACTTGGGGCAGTTGAGATAGAAAAAGGAAACAAAAGCCCATATAGGCCCAGTAAAAATATCAACGAGAAATCGTCGTTTTGCTAGGCTGCAGCAAGTGGAAGGAAGGCACCGAAAGAGTTCGCGCTGGATCGGAAGAGAAGTAATACTACTACTCTCCTCAAACAGTTCTTCACTTAAACTGCTACCACGGCGGCGCGTGTACCTACTCACATCTATCACTTGTTGGGTTGTACGCTTTGCTTCGATTCGCGCGTAAATGTTCACCACTCGCGAATTTTGAAATTCTTGATTTCATCTGGGTCTCTAGGGTTTCCGCTGAAATGTTCACTCCCCAGAGGAATCAGCTCCCGGCGACCGACCGGAAGGGAAAGGCCGTAGCTTTCGCCGACGAAATCACGACCCCTTCTCCGCCATTGGGCCGATTCGGATCCCTCTCCGCGGTGGATGATTGGAGGAAGTTCAAAGAGGCGGGCTTGCTCGACGAGGCCTCCTTAGTAAGGAAAGACCTTGATGCCCTTATTGAGAAGAACCTCAAGCTCGAAAAGGAGGTACCTTTTTTATTTAGAAACTACTAATTAAGGAACGAACTTATGGTTGTTATTACTGATTAATGATGAATCTTTTTTTGTTGTTAGCTTTTTGATTACCAACATAACATGGGGCTACTGCTTATTGAGAAGAAGAAGTGGACTTCTAGAAACGAAGAGCTTCAGCAAGCGTTTGATGAAGCCAACGAGATTCTTAAACGTGAAAGGACCTCTAGTTTAATCGCTTTGACTGAGTCTGAGAAGAGAGAAGAGAGTCTTAGGAAAGCTTTGATCTCCGAGAAGCAGTTTGTAGCTGAGGTATCTTTGTGTTTGTTTATGGCTTTCTTTGTGTTTTGATGTTTTATAAGATGTTTCTTGTTTTTTTTTCAGCTTGAAAGGGATTTGAAATACTTGCAACAAGAACATACTGAGGTGAAGTCTACTTCTGAGGCGAAGCTAGCTGAAGCAAACGCTTTGGTTATGGGTATTAAGGAGAAAGCTTTAGAGGTGGATAAGGAGAGGGCAATTGCGGAAGAGAAGCTTTCGGTGATTAATAGAAAGAGTTCTGAGTTGGAGAGGAAGCTTAAAGATGTAGAGACTCGCGAAAAGGTGCTCCAAAGGGAGCGTCTTTCTCTTGCGACAGAGTATGAAATATTGTATTTACTCGTTAGTTGGTGTTGGTAGTTTTGGCCTCACGCTATCTCTTTTGCTTATGTGTCTTAGACGAGAAGCACATGAGGCAGTGTTCTACAAGCAGAGAGAAGACCTACAGGAATGGGAAAAGAAGCTAACGGTAGAAGAAGATAGGCTGTCCGAAGTTAAAAAAAGCATTAACCATACAGAGGAAAGAAGTATTGAAAGTGAAAGAGCTATCAAGAAGAAAGAGAAGAGCCTCGAAGAGATGCAGCGAAAGATTGATACTGCTAAGTCAGAACTAAAAGAAAGAGAAGAATCTATAAAGATGATGCTAAATGACCTTTCTATGAAGGAAAAGGTGAGTTTTCTCGTTGCACTTATATTTCTCTTCCTGCATTTGGTCTATATATGTATGAACTTGTTTTTGTTTAAGGACTTTGAGGCCATGAAGACTAAGGTTGATATGAAGGAGAAGGAGCTCCGTGAGATTGAGGAGAAGCTTGTTGTGAGGGAGCAGGTCAGCCTCTCAACTTGCCTGAAACTTTCGTGAAGCTTTTTTAGAGTAGTAGCCATAATAAAGTGTTTTAAGCTTATGTTACACACACCTAGTGCATAGACTTCTTCACTATAGAAGAACAATGTAACCTGTAAAATTAGAGTATGTATACGGAGTTTGGGTTTAGAAACTTTTATTAAATTGTGGTGAGGTTTATTGGAGATACCATGTTGATGCTACTGAAACTAATAACTCATTGGAACAACTTACATGCTTAAGTAAAATTAGAGTTTGTATACGGAGGGAGTTACAGGTTACATTGTTCTTAGATTTATATCTGCTAAGTGCTAAAATGTATAGTATGATCCATAGAGAAGTGACACGTTGATTAAATTTTGAACAGATGGAGATAGGGAAGCTCCTTGATGATCAGAAGGGTGTTCTAGATTCCAGAATGCAGGAGTTTGAAATGGAGCTCGAACAGAGGAGGATATCCCTTGATGAAGAACTTGAGAAAAAGAGAGGTGAAATCGAGAAGCTGCAAGTTGAGATCAGCCACAAGGAAGAGCAGTTGGGGAAGACAGAGAGAGCTTTAGAAAAAATGGAAGAGAGAGTGAAGGAGAAAGAGAAGGATCTCGAAGCAAGACTGAAAGCTGTGAAGGAAAAAGAAGAAGTTCTAAAAACCGAAGAGAAAAAGCTGCACGTGGAAAACGAGCGATTGCTAGAAGATAAGGAAAGTCTGCGTAAACTCAAAGATGAGATTGAAGAGATCGGAGCCGAGACAACAAAGCAGGAGTCAAGGATTCGTGAAGAGAATGAAAGCCTCAGGATTACAAAAGAAGAGAGACTCGAGTTTATAAGGCAGCAGTCTGAACTAAAGCAGCAGATAGATAGAGTTAAGCAAGAGGGTGAGTTGCTCTTGAAAGAACGCGAAGAATTGAAACAAGACAAGGGAAGATTCGAGAAAGAGTGGGAAGCTTTGGATGAGAAGAAGGCTGATATAGCTAGAGAGCAAAAGGAAGTTGCTGAAGAAAAGGAGAAGTTAAGAAGTTTGCAAATATCAAGGGTGTTGGATGATGTCAAAATGAAGAAAGAATCACTTGAAGGCAAAGTGACGATTAATGAAAACATCAGTTGCGCAAAGAAGCTGGCTCTGAAAGAGATGGAAGAACTGGAATACGAGAAGCTTGCTCTAAAGAAGGAAAGAGACGAAATATCTGTGGAAAAGAAGCAGTTGAAGAAACTTCATGATGAGTTATACAAGGACGTGGCTGATGTAGATGCACTTAGAATCTCTTTGAAGGAGCAACGAGATGATCTGTATCGTTCAAAGGATCGCTTCGCAGTATTGCTGAAGAAAGTTGACCTCTGCAGTACCTGTAGAATACCATTCCACAAGTTTATAAACTCTGAACGAGTACCTGATGTTGAAGATGGCAATGATAGAAAGAGTACATCTTTTATTGGGAAACTCGCTTCGGCTATGGCTCCAGAATCGTTGCTACCTGATGATTCTCTGGATACAGCGGCAGGCAATGATCATGAACCATCTGCTAGTTTCTCAGAAAGTAAAGGTGCTGAAGTTTTGCTGCAATCAGAGATAAAGAGCTATAAACCTAGACGTGGTAGAGGTAGGGGCATGTCTGTCAGAGGAGGATCGCAAGCAACTAGTGATTCAAAACCATCTGATTTGAAAGTTCCAAGGAAGCGACAACGAGAACAGGGTTCTAGAATCACAGAAAGTGAACAAGCGGATGGTGATAGCGATGAAGATGTAGACAGCGTCGCAACTGGTGGACGTAAGAAGAAGAAAAGACAGACGGCTGTTCCTGTCTCTCTGGCACATGCGCAAAGCCGATATCATCTCAGGAGACATAGAAAGTAAGCTCCTGCTTTTTTTCTAATTGGAAACTTAGTACTTATGAAACTTATATACGTGTGGAATATCGTTTTCAGTGTAGGAACAGAAGAGGATAAAGCACAAGAATCAACAGCTGCCGTGGAGAAACAAGAGAATGTCAATGGTGATATCAGAACACTGCCAAGTCCCAAGGATAATCTTACTCCACCGCAAGGTGAGAATAGGGAAAACGGAAAAGCTGAAACATTAGTGGAGGCTGTAACACAGAAGGAGATTGTTAAGGTATGAACCTCTGAAACATCAGACTAGATCATCTCCATTACTTTAGTTTTTTTTTCCAGCATCTTTCTTTCTGTCTGAAGGGGAACATGTGGGTATGTTAATTTTACTTAATTCTGAGAAATGGTTTTTATAAAGGTTGAAGCAGAGGCTGAGTTCAAGGATAAAAATACTGGAAAGAGACCAGTCCAAGAGGATCCACGGTTAGAGGCAGGAGGCAGCGGTGAAGGAAAAGAGCATGGTGGCGAAGAGGATGATGATGGGACTTTCAGCATCATCCAAGAGGAGAACGAAGAAGAAATTGAAGAAGAAGATGCAGAAACAGAACACCCAGGGGAGGCTTCCATAGGAAAGAAGATTTGGGTCTTTTTCACAACCTAATCTCATTTTCTCCCTCTGAGACGAAACTATCCCACAAGTAGGATTTTTCAGAGAGGAAAAAACATCTTGTTATGTTGTTGTTGATTTTTGAACTTTACTTTCTTTTTCAAGCAAGTGAAACAAAAGAAATTGTGTACTCTTGGAAACTAAGGGCTTTGATTGAAATAGTGCTGGTGTTCAAGGAAACCAAACCAGATTCCAATATTACGTAAGTCATTGCCATGGACCTGTCATCCTTTTTTTTATTATGTTTAACTGAAAGTCTCCCAACAAAAAAAAAAAGCCCAAACACAAAATTGTTAAAAGGAGACGAGGACTACACGGCTTATCTGTAGGGTCGTACCATGATTACATTTGTTTCTAAGATTTTCAGACCACAATTCTTTGATCTCAACCACCTCAAGATTCTTTCTCTTTTCAGTTGCTTCACATCACCAAACCAATATCTAGCTCCAATCTCAGGTGAAATGTGGTTGGATCTCTCAAAGAACTTGGAGACCCTTGAGAACAGATCCAACCCGGTACTAATAGGTGAACTCCCTTTTTCATCAGTAATCTCACCAACCTCCAATCTTTAGTAGTGTTAGAAAATGTGAACAGGTCCATTATCATACCAGAAAATTTGGCCTAACAAAACCCTAAATCTAAATCTAACCCCTATATACTAAACCCATACCCTATACCCTAAACCCAAACCCTATACTATAAACTTAAATCTTAAACCCTAAACCAAGCTGTAAACCCAAATCCTAGATCCTAAACCCAAACCGTAATCTCTAAACCCAAACAAAAATCTTAGACCCTAAACCAAATCAAAGAGTAAACCTTAAACTCAAATTCAAACCTTTTGCATTTAAGGTTTACGGTTTGGGTTTAGGGTCTAGGATTCAGGTTTATGATATAGGGTTTGGGTTTAGGGTTTATGGTTTAGGATTTGGGTTTATGGTATAGGGTTTGGATTTATGATCTAGAGTTTGGGTTTAGGATTTAGGGTTTAGAGTTTCGGTTTAGGATTTAGGGTTTAGAGTTTAGGTTTAGTATTTAAGGTTTAGAGTTTGGGTTTAGGATTTAAGGTTTAGGGTTTAGAATTTAAGATTTAGGGTTTCGTTAGTGGCATCATTTCTTTTTTCAATTATTTTTCATTTTTTTAAAAGAATTAATATTTTTATTAATAATGTAGCTGACACTTTGATTGGTTATAAGAGGGATGATGAATTTAAAGATTCAATTTAGAAGGTGAACCTAACTTTTGTCCATGGATTAATGGGTACCTATAAATAAAAGGAAGAATTTTATATTTGGATAGAATCATTTTTTTAGGGCTAATTAGGTAAAAAACAAAAGAAGATGACTAAATTAGCTAAGTACAAAAAAAAAAAAAAATTAGCTAAGTACCAACACAGGAAAAATTATGCATACGTGTCACAATAAACAGCTTGAGAAAGACGAAAATTTAACCTTGAAGCTTGGTGACTTGGGGATAGAAAAGAGGTAGGCTTAGTAGCTGACACATCTGGCACATTATATCTTATAGGATTTGCTTAAGATTGTACGATATTTGATAATCTTTAAAAGATTTTTTTTTAAATTTAAACATACAACAAAAGAAAGCAATTATTTTTCAAAAACAATTATTTTCCTCCTACTTCTCTCTATCATCGTCTTCTTTTTCTTTTACCTCAATCTTCATCGTCAATTTTTTTTCATCCTTTTAATGAATATACAAACCTAAGAAGATATGTTTCACCATCATAATCTTGTCCTAAAAAACTTAATCGAGAAATTGAAACCATACAAATATCAAATCACCGAGCTTGACCAATCAAAATCTTGGAAAGGGAAACGATGGGTGGCAGTTAAGTGTTAAATGTTTAGTTGGATGGGTAAATATAATAGTGGCCAGATAACAATTTTGTTAGACCATCTACAATATATATTAGTTGGACATCATTTTACCTATGTATATCTATTGGTGGCTGGGGTTGCATTACATACATGGTGAATGATACTTAATAGTGTATGTGGTTGCATTTACAAAGAATGAGCTCTCTTAATTTTTTCCTATGAAATATATGTTCTTTCACATAGTAGTTTGAAAGAGATGTATATAGCCTTTCAATCTGTTCAAAATTTGAGAAATATGGCGACACTATAAGATATTCATTACTTATATTTGCATTAAATTTTTTGATCTCAGGAAATAGGTGGATTGGTACGTACATATTATTTAAGTAATACAATTGGACAGTTAATAAAAAAATATATCCATGTAAATATAAATTTAGAAGGAAAATGCTCCTAAATAAGCCTAGATATTGTAAGTTATGTTCATTACATTTCTATTTCCTATTCTTTGTAGGGATTGGACTGCATAACTATCCAAACTACAGCCATCTACTAATGCCAATACACTTTATCACCTATGTTTTTAGATCGTGGAAGATGGTTATTGTAAAATTTAACTCGGGTTCAGTTGGTTTTGGGAGGCTAAACTTTTTGTAACGGTTGATGGTGTTTGAACGCCATTGTTTTTTTGGGTTCTAGAAGATTGTTATCTGAAATTTAGTGTGGTTAAGGATTGTTTTGCGTGGTTAAGCTTCCTTGTAACTGTGTATGTAACAAATTAACTTAATATGTACAAGTTTGGATGTTTTACAATCACAAAATCCTTAAAAAGCCATATATACTAAAAAAAATCATAAACCCTAAACTCTGCCAAGATATAAACCATAAACCGTAAAATCTAAACCCTAAACCCTAAATCTTGAAGCCTAAACCCTAAATCAATACCATTAGCCTTAAACCCAATAGCAACACCTTAGACCCTAAACAATTGATTATAACCTCTTACCACTATAATACAATACAGTAAATCATACATAGAAATCATAAAACCTAACCAAATCATAAACCCTAAACCTTAAAAAAACACAATAAACCCTCAACAAAATACCCTGAACCCTAAATCAATACCATAAGCCTTAAACCCAACATCAACACCTAAGACCCTTAACCATTGATCATAAACCCTTGACACTATATTACGATACACTAAACCTTATATACAATTTCCTTAAGCCTAAGTCTGGTAGATGGAGAAGAAATATAAGTCAATTATCAGATGTCCAGTTTTCCTCGTGGATAGTTACCACATTTTTTGGATGGCTAACACAATAATGAACATGTTAATAATAATATTAACTATAAATTATGATACCCCTACACTATAGTTTTAACCATATATCGAAACTCCTTGTAGTTGGATGTGTAACTTGTTTGATAGCATGTTAACGATAATGAGAAATCTAACTTTCAATTATCTGGAATTCACTGTTATGGTACAATAATTTCTCTGGCTATCCATTTAAAAAAAATTACGGCTAACAATTTTGGGGGCTGAATAAATTTAAATAGAGATGTTGCAGGTTCCTCGGCTTATCTTGGCTTTCGCGAGAAATCCTCAAGGAAAGGTGCTTTAGGAGTAGACATGCTCTTCATCAAACAAACTGAATCGTGTTTGCTTTTTTCACTGATAGTAGGCACATACAGTTGTTATAAGATCCATGTCGTCAGAACCTGGAGGATGACTAACCAGTGGCGGACCTACTAAGACCCAAGGGGGTTCAATTGACACCCCTAAAATAGTCAAAGTAATAAATTTACGTAGGATTTACAAGAGAATCTGTAGAAGAAATGGTTATTCTCTACCCTTTGACACCCCATAAACCAGTGTTCAAGTCCCCATTGACACCTGTTTATGTTTTTTTAGAAATTTATATATATGTGACACCGGTAAAATAAATCTCTAGGTCGGCCACTGTGACTAACACCACAAAATGAGCTACAACCACCTTCATCATCACCAGCCACGACCTCTTCAATCTCCAGTAAAGGATACTTTGATTCCATCGTGGGCCTTACCACGGGCTCAAACTCCTGAAAATCATTCATATCACCGCCGAAGTGACCCCTTATCATCATCCTCATCGTCATCATCTCTTCTATATGCACATTCAGAACTTGGCTTAGCTCTCTCTCTAACGTCGTAGTGGGGACTCACTGGTTTGTTGTATCGAGTAGCTCGTTCCCTCAAATGCATACTCGTTTCTCTAGTATCCAACTCTAAGTATTGTCTTGTTGAGACAAGACGTCAGTAGGAACTATGAAGTCTCTTAAGCTCAGCAATTCTTTCCATATCCAGCATTCATACGATTCTTTAACTCCAAACAAATCTCTTTATACCTTATAAAAAGCCAAAAAATGTCAACTAAATCAATCAAACAAAATCTCTAAGCCATTTAACTATGACATGTTATTTTGTAATAATCTGAAGACAAAGATACAAAACACGAGTGTGTGTGTGTGTGTGTGTCATTTCATTTACAAGCCCAATATAGAAAATGACAAAAGGAAGAGACTTTAGAACTGGAAGAATCATCACTAACCGAAAACAAGAGACCAAGATCTTGAGATTCAGCAGTTTTTCTGGTACAATGCAGGTAGATTTATCACCAGAAAACATAACTCCAGTGAACTTTTCTTCCTCTAGAAGTAATTTTGTTTCTCTTTGAACTTTTAATCATCTAGAAATAACAATATCAAAAGCACGAGGGTTTCCTACTGAGAAAAGACATGTTTTAAGCTCAGACCAAAGAACTATATTTGGTTAACAATACCCTCAACATCTTCAAAATAGAGTGTAAACAGAAATCATAAGGGAGAAAGACGAAAATATGCAGGGTAATTAATTACAAAAATGTTGTGGATTAATGGAGAGAGGGAAAATGATTTCCGATTTCAAATTATTTGTATCCGAAGAGGTAGGGGATAGAACTATGCTTGATCTCACATTAAAGCAAGATATGAGTACAAGAACCAAATCTTCCAAAATCTTTTGTCTATGTCAAATAGTAGTGTTCATAGGAGGTATATAGGGGCAGCAGAGTCACGATTAATTATGAATAGTATCAAAATAGAGGGTTTTGGTATATTGTTAATTATGGGATAGTTCTTTGGTTAGAGAGCTAATTTCTCTTTTTTTTTATGCAGCCACCACAAACGAGAAGACGACTAGATATATGTAGTAAAATAACCAAAAAGTGACCAGACTTATGTATTTTAAATAAAAATGGTTTTGTTATCATTTAGTTTTTAGCGGATTCTGTAAAAAAAATTAAAAAGATGATATTTCATAAACGTAGGAGTGTATGACTTTTTGCGACATGTTTAAAAGTGGGATGTATGTTTTGAATATTTTATTTTGGCATTTTGTAAAATACATAGAAAATGTCTAGATGAGGAAATTAGGTGGATATACAAATCAAAATAGAGTAAATGAATTAAATATGTGACTCATGAAGACACTTGTCAAGTTGTAAAATGTGATTTATAGAGTCAATCCTCAAAACTATTTTAGTTCTCTTAATTTCTCAAAATACCTTTACACGCAAAAGATCTAGTTGGTACGTATACATTGTTTTTACGTGTTTCTGCATGAACTAATAATTTTCAGTATCTTTCACACTAGATATGTATATTCCATATATATCATGAATACATATCTCTTTGTTCAAAAGCGCGTATAATTGATTAATTTTTGTCACATTCGCTTAATAGAACACAATCTTTTTCGTATCATGGTTATCCTACTAAATGTTAATTATTAGTTCCAATCCTTCTAAGATAAGGTAGGTATACGTACCCGCTTTCATCTACCCAGTTCGTGTCTAAGTTGAAATCTTATACTTAGAGCATGATTAAACAGGGGTTCTTCGGATGGGGTTCTTACGTTGACGGTCGGCTCTTAGCTTAATAACATAACACAATGAAACAACTAATTTAAAAATGCGTATAAATGATCTTTCAATCCATAATTCTTTTCAACCTCATTTTTAGAGCTATTCATGCTTACCTTTTGGTAACTTAATTGAGAAGTTCTTAAAGTGTAGTTCTTACCGTAATAAAAGAACATTCTCTTTTGTGTCTACATGATTATGGTGAAGTGGTAGGTGAGATCAGAATGTCCTACAATATACTCTGCTCAAGATTCGAGCCTCCCATAAAACAAAGTGTGATAGCCATTTATTTTTTGGCATTAGTCACAAGACATTCCAAATTTGAGTTACACAGTGTGACCAATCTATTATATATAGCACTAAGTGTTTTCTCTGGAATCGAACGGTATAAGGCATATAAAGAAATATTTTTTTTGCTATGAGTTTAGTTCTATTTCCAACTTGCTGACTGTCGTATATCTTATTTTCTAAGGATATAACATAACCTTTTTCAATTGTACACGAAAGTATTCAAGAGAGCTCGAGTCAGTATTAATATCATTAGCCCTGGATATCATGAGTTTTCGAAACCGATATCAAAAGCTAATCTTATACAATTCCAGTATTCCTACACAACTTAGGATGATTACTGTTGAAAGTTGAATATTACAACAACAAACAAACAAAACAACAGTAACGATGTTAAACCATTAATTATTCTTGTCAACGAAGTTGTATGTAATAAAGTATAAAATCTTGAAAAAAAGACGGTCCGTTCAAACCAGATTCCCATTTTCTCAAGTATAAAATGGACTTATTTTTATTCCAATAATATATAAAATAAATAAAAGTCGACGGCAGCGACTAAAAAGCTTCAGAAACACACACAAAAGAAGAAAAACTCAACCTTTGAAAATTTCGATAATAAATTACTAAAGGAAAATTCAAAGTCTCATTAGCGTATGGTTCACTCCTCTCTTACCATTCCACTCTTTTCCCCACATTTTCGCCACACTTATTTCCCATCAAATACACACACATGTTTATATATAGACATACACTTCCACATTATTCATTTCATTCATTACTTAGAAAGCTAGTGAAATTCAAGAAAACAAAAAGAGAGGAAAACATTCATTACCAGATGGCTCCGTGTCGTACGATGGTTTTGCTCTGTCTTGTTCTGTTTCTGGCGGCGAGTAGTACCTCAACAAGAATTGGAGTCACCACCGTGGAGATGAAGAATAAGAAGAGCTTAGGGTTTAAACGCAGCTATATTTTTGGTTACTTGCCCAAAGGAGTTCCCATTCCTCCTTCTGCTCCTTCTAATAGACATAACTCTCTTGTTGACTCCCTTCCTCATTGATTTCATTTTGTATGCTTCTATGTAATTTTTGTATGTTTATTTTGTAGATTAGAGACATACAGGATTACACTCTTTGTATATACTTGCATACTATTGATTTTTTTTTTCAGATGTTTTGTGGACTAGTCTATGTATTAAACTCATGAATCATGATGGCCATATAAAGATCAAGAAATTCAATTAACTAAGCTTGTGTAAGCCTTTGTTCTAAATTATATGCATCACCCATCAGCCGCTTAATCAAAACATGTTAGTATCAATATTTGCCATGTTCTTTAATTATGTCTAATAAGTTGATTATTGAAGTTTTCAACTTTCAGCCTTCAATTATTGACCGTACAAATTGAAAAAATATCTACAGATTGAAAAACAAATGATGGTTTAGTGACTTTAGTCTTTGAGAAGAGAAGTCAATCTACTAAAGTTTTCAAGATATACATAATAATTACATACCAAATACACTTTGTCTTGTACCATTTGTCTTTCTATTAAGAAGACATGCTTGGTAAATGCACAGCAATTATTACCATACCAAACTCACCAAGCATTGACAAAAATTTGTCAAAGTAGTGGAATCAAACATAGATAAATAAAAACCACAACACGTAGAACAAACAAGTTATGCAATAAAAAAAAATTAGTTGTGGAATCAAACATAAATAAATCAAATACACAACACAGAGAACAAACATGTTGTCCAATAAAAGTTTTAGTAGTGGAATCAAAATAAAGAAAATCTACAACACATAGAACAAACATGTTATGCAATACAATCTTTAGTAGTGGAATCAGACAGATAAATAAAATCCACAACAAATAGAACAAACATGTTGTGCAATACAATCTTTAGTAGTTGAATCAAGCATAGTTAAATAAACACACATGTTTTGCAATACAATCTTTAGTAGCGGAATCCATGGTTAAATAAAATCCATTACACAAAAAAAGTTAAATAAAATCCATTGCACAGAAAAAAAAACATGTTATTCAATACAGTCTTTAATCTTTTTTTGCTAAGAAAATATTTACAGTCTTTAATCTCCTCTGGATGATAAGAAATAAGTCCTTAAAAGAGACAAAAGAGAGTGGCATTCCGAGAATTGAACTTGGGACCTCTCGCACCCTGAGCGAGAATCATACCACCGGACCAAATGCCCTTCTTGCAGCATTTAATCAGAAAAAGGATTGAAACCGCTTTTGACCATTTTCTCAAGCGGCCAGAACAAAGGCGTTGGGAGATTCAACCAATCGTACCAGTCCCACCCTTCACACTTCTCGGGCTCCATATTCTCCGGGTCCTGATTCGGATCCACAAGCGTCGCACGCATGAACACAGTGACGTAGTGAGATGGCTTCGGTGCTTCCTTGAAGACGTTGTTTGTGACAGTCAAGAGCTTCATCTTCTCTATCTCTAGTCCCGTTTCTTCCATCACTTCTCTCGCTGCGCATCCTTCGAAGCTCTCTCCTGCTCAAAAACGAAACAAAGATTAGCTGCGATCTTGCAGAAACGCGACGAGAGAGAGAGAGAGAAAGATGGACCGAATTCGAGGTGGCCGCCGGGAAGAGCGAAGGTTGAGTTTCCGATTGATGAGCGGCGCTTCCCTAACAACACCGAGTTTCCTTTGACGACGAAAATTACCACGGCGACTCTCGGCGTCGCTTCTCCTACTGTCTCCATTTTTTCGGTCTTAGTGGAAACGCTTCTTGTCGCGATTTGCTTTTTAATAATGGCTTTTGTTTTTTATTGACTGAAACATTCAGCTGAAACGAGGTCGTATGAGGTTTTCAATCAGTTTATGGGCCCAAATGTGTAGTTATGATTGGCTTTACACAAGTTATCACTGCTTTCTCTTTTGCCAGTGACGCCGAAGGCTTAGAGCCCAACAAATATTTTCTTACTTTTTTTCTGAAACTCTACTACTCTTGTAAGCCGTCCCTTTTTCAAAAAAAATTTTCCGTCGTGAAACGAGAGAATATAATCTATGTTTCTGTATTATTCATAAACATAAGTAGCCATTTATATATAGAGAATTACACCATCATAGAATAATGAAAAGACTAAAAAAAAAATAATACAAATATGGAAAGAATACAAATCATAATCTAATAAGGAAAAGACAAGATGTCGATTCTGTCTCTCTCCTCACGGTCGACTCTCTCTCTCTCTCTAGCATTGGGCCGGTTATGGATATCCACAATATGATTTATAACACTTCCCGTTGGATGCCATAACCATACAGGAATTGTAATACGCTTTAGATGTTGCCTCATTAAAACCTTACCAGGAAAACCCAGTGGGACAATACGATGGTGAAGGAAAAATAGTACAACATGTATTACTCCACCTGTTCTGAAAAACTCGCGGCTGGCCTCATGAACAGTCAAGATCTCCGAATGGTTTGAAGATGTGGCCGCGATCGTCTGCTTCATGGAACGCCATGATATGGCCGTTCCACCATGTGTGAAAACATAGCCTGTCTGTGATCGAGCATTGTGTGGATCCGAAAGATAACTTGCATCAGCAAAATCAACTAAACCTTCTTTGTTTTGGTTAGTATAAAATAAACTCAAGTCTTTCTTTCCTTGCAGGTAACGAAGAACATGTTTAATCCCGTTCCAGTGCCTTTGGGT
>NC_027749.1:17860836-17861760 GCF_000695525.1 Brassica oleracea var. oleracea | reverse complement strand
GTGTGTGACTAGCCAGATACATCAAAGCTCCTATGACACTGAGATATGGCACTTCGGGACCAAGGACATCTTTATCGTCCATCTTAGGACGGAACGGATCAGTGTCCAGGCCGAGGGACCTCACGACCATGGGGCTAGATAATGGGTGAGACTCGGCCATATTGAATCTCTTGAGTATTTTTTTCTGTATATGCCATTTGATGCACAAGGACTCCATCTCTTATGTACTCAAGCTGTAATCCCAAACATAATTTCGTTTTTCCTAGATCTTTCATCTCGAATTCTTTCTTAAGATATTCAACTGTTTGGGAAATCTCTCCAGAGGTTCCTAGGATATTTAAATCATCAACATACATTGCTATAATCACAAAGCTCTGGCCGAATTTCTTTATAATGATACAAGGGCTGATCGGATCATTCTTGTATCCTTCTCTCCCTAGGTACTCACTTAACCTATTGTACCACATTCGGCCTGATTGTTTCAATCCATAAAGTGACTTATTCAACTTTATACAGTGTTGTTCTCGAGTACTCGATTTGTTTTTCAACTCTACACCCTCTGGTACTTTCATAAAAATCTCATTATCCAGTGGCCCTTATAAGTATGCAGTTACAACATTCATTAACCGCAAGTCTAATTTTTCTCTTATAGCCAGACTTATCAGAAATCTAAAAGTAGTAGCATCCACCACAGGGGAGTATGTCTCCTCATAATTGATTCCTGGTTTATGTGAGAATCCTTGCGCAACAAGCCGTGCTTTATATCTCACGACCTTGTCGTGTTCATTTCTTTTCCTCACAAAGAGCCACTTATAGCCGACTGGTTTAACTTCATATGGTGTCCGGACTATTGGTCCAAAGACATCTCTCTTCTTTAAAGAGTTTAACTCCACGTTTATAGCTTCTTTCCATTTGATCCAATCT
>NC_027749.1:17822866-17858437 GCF_000695525.1 Brassica oleracea var. oleracea | reverse complement strand
AAGGTTTTGAATTACCTTAACCTCAAGTAGGGTTGAATGGACCACCACAGAGATGAACCGCGATCTGGAACTGATCGGAACGCGAGCTGATGTTGTCGCGAGCTGTCTGATTGCTGAGATCGGGAACGCGAACTGTCCAACGTGCTGATCAGGCCGCGTGCTGTCTGCGAGCTGTCTGAGATCGTCTTGTTTGCGAGCTGAGGTTGAACAATCCGAGATCGTCTGAGCTAGGATCATGAACACCTTGAGCTGAAGCTGATCGGGAACAGATTGCAAACAAGGATCGGGATGTAAGGTTTCGCGATCGCGATTATTATGGTTCGCCGGTAAGGATGTTCGCCGATTAGGGTTAGGGTTTTTGGAGGTTTGTTTTAGCTTAGGGATTTAGATTCTATCGTGCTGATAACGTGTTGTGAAACTAGAGAATAAAATCTATGTTTCTGTATTATTCATAAACATAATGAGCCCTTTATATATAGGGAATTACACCGTCATAGAATAATGGAAACACTAAAAAAAGGAAATACAAATATGGAAATACAAATATGGAAAGAGTACAAATCATAATCTAATAAGGAAAATGCAAGATGTCAATTCTCTCTCTCTCTCCTCACGGTCGACTCTCTCTCTCTAGCATTGGGCCGGTTATGAACCAAGCCGGTTATGAACATCCACGATATGATTTATAACATTTTTTTTTCTGTATCATTCTCTCTTTTTTTCCTCTTAACAAACTCACAATCATTCAAAAGAAAAAAAAATCAAATTTATCTTTTAATGTAATGTATGTTTTGATTTTTGATCGATTTTGGTTTCCGTTTGTCAGATTATATTTTCGTTTTAGGCGAATCTTTTGTTGTAGTCTCATCCTCAATAAAAGCTAAGTTTATTGTTAGTCTTTTTCTTGATTGAGTTTGGATTAGTAAAACTTATAATTATTATCGTCAAAGTAACTCTCTATGCTTTTACTCCAATATCATCTCTCTCCATTTGAAAGTAGTTATCTTAATCGACTAATAGCGCGCCTATTCAAATGTAAATTTTTAGTGGAGCCTAGATATTTTCGAGATGAGAGGTGATTGACTGAGCTTTATCTCGTTACTTAGCTTTATTTATTTTTAAATCACTAAACTTTACCTATTATATTGTAGTTTTATTTTTAATAGTTAAAGCCTAAATTAAGTTTCTATAAACTTTTTCTAATCATGTTTTAGCTTTATTTTTAAAGTTACAACAAAAAAACTAAAGCAAATTTTTTTTAATGTATTTTAGGTAAAAAACCTAAAACTTTCTTTTATAGGCTGTGGAATCTGTGAAATAAAAAAACTATCTATAATATCAAATAAATTAGATACTCATAATTAAAAACATCTATAAATATTTAATTCAATTTTGGATGTTGTAAAAATTATTGAAATATTTTAAATAAAATATTTATTATTTACATATCACATTTTAAATAACAATAAACTTTGAGAATTTATAAAAAAATATTAATATAAATTATTTAATTCATAAAAAATAATTATTTTATATATACATAAAAAATAATTATTTTATATATACATCACAGATTTCACATATTTTATTTTAAAATATCTACAGCTTATAATTTACAGCTACAACAAATTTAACTACAGCAAAAGTCTCTGCAAAAAAATATACAGTAATAACTTTACAGCTACAACCAATTTACCTACAACTAAACTTTTACATCTAAATTTTTAGAGCCACGGTTGGACCAATTATCACCGTTATTTACAGGAAACAAGGATGAACTTTGTCAGATCGTTGATGAGAATTGAAGATGAGTGAGGAAGGTGACCGTAGTGAGCTGCTCAGTTTGCATTAGA
Organism: Brassica oleracea var. oleracea; assembly: GCF_000695525.1. Taxonomy (NCBI): domain Eukaryota; kingdom Viridiplantae; phylum Streptophyta; class Magnoliopsida; order Brassicales; family Brassicaceae; genus Brassica; species Brassica oleracea. Next base: position 17,856,584 of record NC_027749.1, on the reverse strand, counting down.
ATATGGCGAGGAACCAAGCTTCATTTTGACAGACAAGATAAATACATGAGGCGTATGGCGGAGGAGTCAAAGGAGATGAAGTTTTCACAGTGATCAGAAGCTCTGTTCGTGCATGAAGAACACATATTGGGTTTTGTTTTATAAACCTGATGTTTATATCTGTAATGGTCCATTGGGCTTTTCCTTGATGGAAGTTGGCCGACAAAAAATATGTTTTATTGTTTTTGTTTTCATTTCATAAAAGATTACTGCAACTGATTCATAATAAATGTCATTTTGACATATTTTCTATATAAAATATCACTGTAGAAATTCAATATAGTTTTTTTTATTTTATAGTTAATATTCACAAGAAAATTATTAATTTTATATAATTTTATTTCACCAGTAGAAATCTCGGCTATAACCACGAAATAACCACGAAAATTCGTGGCAAAGCAAAAAAAAAAACTACAAAATACCACAAAATTAAAAACGTGGCAAATTTACAAAGCTAAGAAAATACTACAAAAAAAACCCATGAATTAGGGCCTAACTGGTTTAAAACGCAACGGTTGCGGTTGTGGGTGCAGAAGTTTACGGATGCAGGTGGTTGCGGTTTCTGGCATTTTGTATGATTGGTACAACGTTTGAAAATTATTGCATTTACGGATCATTTTGACTGGTTTACCCACCCACAGATACAACAATTAATTAATAAAATATATTTAAAAGACAAAAAATTATTATTAAACTAATAAATTTAAAATACAACGATAAAATAATAATTAATAATTAGAAACATATATATTAATCATATACTGGTCATTTAGAGAATTTAAACAACAAAAGATAAATCATAAAACAATAAAACTGTTTAGGGTTGCTTGATTTCAATGGATTGCAACAAATTAGGGTTAACGTTATTGTTAAATATATGTATATAACGTTGCCTACAAAATAAAATAAAGTAGTTATACGTGATTGTGATTAGTTAGGATATATGAAATCTAAATCTAATTTTATTTTTTTATTTTTTTATCCAACTGCAACCGCCTGCAACCGCAAACTCTTGCGGGAAGGAGCTTTTGATTTTGAGCGGTACAAAGTGGTTCGAAACGGTACAAAGCGTTTTATGTGATTATTTTGAAACGCCGTCAACCGCTACCAACCGCAAAAGCTGCGTTTGCGGGTGGTAACAGGAAAACCAGTCAACTCCTTAGTCACAAATTGTTTTGGTAGCTATTTATAAAACATTCACGGTTTTGCCTTGAATTTTTCCTAACTATTTGGAACCCTAAATCTTAAACAAACTGTTAAACCCCAAACTCTAAAGAAAAACCTTAAGAATCTAATATTTTCATACTCTTAACTTTAAATCTGAAAATGAAACTCAAAATTTAATCATTTTATTAATCTTATGGTAACTCTTAAACACAAAATTGAAATCTTCAATCAAGATTTATACCATAAACCTTAAACTTAATACATAAACCATGCATCCAAACTCTAAATAAATTTTAAATATAAATGTTTAAAAATTTAACCACAAATCTTAAACTTAGTTTTCAAAACTAATATTTTAAATTTAACCCAAAATCTTAAATCTAAACACTAAATCTCATATTCCAACCTCCTATTAAATCACAAAACTAAACATTACAATTAATCATTAAAAGTAATTATAAACCATAAACTCTAAATTTTAAATTTCCAACTTTTGTAACCATAACATTAATTTCTTTAAATTTACACTTCATTTATAAGACTAAAATACAGAAATAATTCAATTAAAATTTTAAATGTTAATTAGTAAAATTGTCTCTCATTAATCATTAGGATAAAACAAGGATCATCATTTTGCACCATTGATAGAATTAAATAAAATGGATCTAAATTAACTAATATTTCTTTATTTTATTCTTTAATTAAATTTCTTACGTGAACACATGCATAAATTTGACTTCTACATAGAACACTTCTAGAGAATTTTGATATGAGTAGATTTCTAAAAAAAATATTTTTATTATCGTAAGAAGTTTGCATAGGTTAGTTTTTCGATTGACGATGTTTAACCTTTTAAAAACAGTCTTTTGGAGAAGTATACCATGAGAAGACTTCCTAAGACGTCTGCTTTCAAAACAAAGGGATCGACCAAAATCTCAAACAAAAAAATAGAGAAAACTTCTCGAGAAGTGTTATGATTCTGGAGCTGACGAGGATCTTATCAAGAAGTCTCCTCACGGTAGATTTTTCTGAAAGTTTTCTCAGAGTAGACTTTTCTAGAAGTCTTTTATAAAAGTCAAATTTCTGCAAGATTTCGGTCAGTTACCAAACTAACCTCGCTTTTACAAAGACTTCTCAAGAAGTCAACTCAACTTTTTTTATTAAAAATAAAAATTCGTAGACTTTTCTAGAAGTTTTCTATGAAACTTTTTTAAAAAATAGTTAACTGAAAAACTAACATATTTGTTGATCAAAAGACTTATGAAGAATTTTTCTTATGTGAGATCTGAAAGTTTTGAACATATATCCTATGACAGTTCGTATTTAGCTTCTCCAATCACCCCAAACTTCTTCATTACCCAAAACTTCTTAATGAAAGATATTGACTCATTACTGATCAAGAATCATCAAACTTGAGTAACTTTACTGTAAATGTAATCTTGAAATCCATACTTTTGAAACTTAAAGATGAAATAAGAGAGAATATTCAAGATAAATGATTTGTGTCTGTTAGAAATGAGATAAGATGTATAAACGATTTCTAGTGCATTTAAAGCTTGATTTTTGTTGTTAACGGTGGTAGATGATAGTGAAGACAATTGCATTTTCGTAAATAATTGATGAAGATGAGGATATGAGTAAAATTAACATATTTCGAAAATAGATAAGTAATAATATTTTCGTGAATAAGTTGGATTTTTACGGTGAATAGAGTGAAACAAAAATTACAAAAATGCTAGTTTTGTATTCTACCACAAAATTTAAGTCATTTTTGGAAGAAGCCTTTAACTCAAATAACAAAAAGTTAACTTAATCTAATCATAAATTAATTATAATTTTAAACCACAAATTTTTGGTTTTATAACATAAAACCTAAATTAATTAGTAACCAGATCAGTATAATCATATTCCATTTCATTATGGTAGAATTTCGAAAACCAATTTTCATTTCATTTTGGTAGAATCTCGAAAACCAAAAGACAAAAATCTAATCTGACTTACCCGAAGTTACAGCCTAATGTTGTTGTACATCAAGAAAGGGTTCCCAAAGCACGAAGGACAACATTACGTAACAAATTAAATTGAAAACTCTTAAAAGGCACAGCCAATGCTGACATGTTAAGAATAATCTTGCAAGTTCAGGTGTAAATAAAAATATATGTTTTGGTACCTCATATGATTTTTTTATAGCATACAAGTTTTAAGTTTTTCATGTTAGTTTGATCCAGCTTCCAAGATATCATATCACTTGATAAATGGTAATATTTATGTAATTAGGATTCTAAAGGTTTAAAGTATGTTATCCGTTTCCCCGTTTAACGATACACATTTGATTTCTTTGTATTCTTTATATTTTAACAGAATTCAGTTAGCAGTATCAAAATGGAGAAAGAGCAATGATGGATAGAAATAGTGAGCTAACACTGACGCACGAACAGATATTGTGAAGATGATACTTACTGCTCCAAATGATTGAATTCACTGTGCTTTTTCTCTCTTTTAGTCAAATTGCAGTTTTTGTTTGTTGTGCAATCACAACCCTATATTTTACATCTTTAATCTACATCTAAATTCGATTTATTGGTGAAAAATCTGTAATAAATGCCAAACTTTTTTTGCTTTTACACGATTATGTATTGTCATATGTTTTTGCATTTAAAATAAGTCATTTGTTAAAATGATTTAAAACTTGAAAATATACGAGAAGCACTTTTACAATTAGCTTCGACTTACACGTCAAAATTACATAAATTATATGGTTGTTTATTGCAGGTTATAACCAAACAAAAATAAAATTATGGTTATTCACTGCAGGTTAAAAACTGTGATTTCAGGAGACCAAAATTTATTAAATGATTTAGCATGAAATAAAGGCCGGCGTGAGTGGCCATGAAAACATATACTTCCTCCGTTTTATAATAAGTGTCACTTAGACACATTTCATACATATTAAGAAACTAACAAAATATACTAATCTATTCTTATTTACTAGGGGCATTGCCCCCGCGCAAGCACGAAGTTATAAACATAATTCTTGTTTCATCTCAGTATTGGTTAGGTTTATTGTAGCTGTGAATTTTGCGTTTTGGGTTGATCATTGTTTTTCAAGTTTTTTATTGTTATAGGGTTAGAGTTGTGATGATGAACTATGTATGCACTGTTCTCCACTTATGAAAGACTAAATTGTATTAGTAATGTGATTGATATAGTTTGTGGTGTTGCTTGCTGTGTCACTAAGACTTATTGTTTGTTTGTCTTTTTAATTTGTTACTTGTACCATTGAGATTACATAAAGTATATTAAGGTTGTCGAGAGTACCTTTTGTTTCTGGATATTTTTTCTCCAGTTTAGTTGTGTAAGTTGTATGTATTAAGTAATAATATTTTTATTCTTATTATGTTGGTTATATGTTTTTTTTTTATTTTTAAACTTGTTGCTTTTACCAGACCTTTAAAACAAATACTTGAAGACTTGTAGAAATAACTACAAAATGAGTGACAATTAGTATTTGGACCTTAATGGGTTTTAGACGAATATATGTATTTCTCATAAGAAGACAATAGCATTGACCTGTTGACATTGAACATGTAAGCTATTTTCATAAGACAAGAGGAGTGAGCAGGTGGAGATGTTGTTGCCACCTTTGTGTCTGTTGAGATTGTCTCTTGTATCTCCTGGTGTGGCTGTGTCTGTTTCTCTTTTATTTGATGGGTAATATGTAAACAAAAATCATTGTTAGTTATTTATCAGAGTTTGTAACTTACTCTGCTTTTTTGTTTAGATAATTTCACTGATCTTGGTTGTCGTCTTCGTTTTCTTCGTAAGCATCTGTGAAAGTAAATTTGTAAATTGTTAAATAGCTGCTCGTGTAGTTTGTATTTGTTTAGTTGGCTCAATGTATGTGTCGTTGAGTTTTAGTTGAGTTGATTGGTTTGATATATTTGTTTTGAAATTTATTTGTAAGATTAGACAAAAAGAGAGGTAATCATTAATGATTCGTCTTTTTTGGGATTCTAGTTTTTGGTGTTTTGATTGTTCGAGTTATTGTGGCTTCTTTTAAGCTGTAAAATAAAGATTTATGTAAAATTAGATTGATAAGTAAGGGAGATAAATATACGACCACAAATCTAGGGTAGAAAATATTTTTGATTATTGATGTTAACACGACATAGACAGTAATATAAATGGAATTATGTGTTGATTGTTTCTTACGGATCAATGAGAAGACGGATAACGACTGGAGTTGTTTTTTTGGTGAGGTCAGAGCCCTGGACAGAACAGATTTGTCCAACCACATCTGCGAGTTTAAATATCAGTTATGATATCGAAACATAATATAAACTCGGATGCAATATGATAATATACCTGGGAGTTCTAGGTTTGTGTTCGCAATCACTTGGAGATTGTCGAACAGTCTAATTTTGACTGGAGATTGATCTCAGGAGCAACTGTGATGTCTTCATCAATAATGGTTAGTGAGATGAAACGAATGAGAAATGGATGATCAATTATCTTGTACATGCTTAAGCACCTAGCAACCTCAAAACGATAGACTTTCACAATGGAACCTGCTTTCAAAGATGACATGTAATGATTAGTCCGTCCGACGGGAGTAAACCTATGAATCACGAAATCTGCAAATAATATTATTCAACAAAGAATCAGAAAATCAATTAAAACAATTATGTTAAATAAGTGTGAAAGATCGAATATTAACTTACCTTTTCATCAAGGAAGAGAACTGTGATTCCCACAAACTCCTTGTCTTTCTTGAAGTTCAGGGAATCCCAGAAGCGAGGAAGCCAGAGGCTATGCTTCTTTTGACTACTAAGACCAAGACGGAGAGACTTGAAGGTTGAGTGACGGACGCCGGGACGCCGGTTGACGAACTGGAGAGGCAGATAGAAACATTTTCTATAAGATGGTTAAATCTAAGAGGAATCAATGAGTTTTGTGAAGATGCAGATTATGTTCATGAAAGATGAGAATCATAAATATAAGGTTTACATAGGGGCTACAAATCAGAAACATTTATGATCAATCTATTTAAGATGTGGACATGAAGAGTTCACCGGTGAAAAAATAGATTACGAACAGACACACGGCGCAACTCTGTAACTCACACTTGTTTGAGATAATGATGAAAAGAACTCAAACTCATGTTAAACGACAACAGTTTACAATATGGAAAAACTATAATTGTTGCAGACTTGAGTTTTTTTTTCATATAACGTGATGAATCCCATTTAAAAATGAAACCCATAACACACTTGTAGGCCCGACCATCAGAGGAAGCCGAAGAAGTAAGGGCTTTCGACCTTCATGAATATATATTAGGTTCGGCCATCAATGTACAAAGTATCATTTAGTTTAGTGGTATAAATGTTGGTGTTTATATCTCAATAACCCAGGTTCGAACCATGGACTTGACGCTTTTCACACTTTTTAAAAGTGAGGTCCACAAAACGCTGACGTGGCGCGCTGAGGAGTGAGCAAAAACTCAACTATTATAATATAGATTATACAACTATTTAAAGAAAAAATAATTTAACTAAATATCCATTGGTCATTTAAAAAGGTAAAAAATGATTTAATGTGAAAACTTGCATTGAAAATGTAGAATGACATTTATTTTGAAACAAAATATATAGCTAAAATGTCATTTTGTATGAAACAGAAAGAGTATTACATTTATTACATATTTACCGAATAATTTTATCATCCTTCATTTTGAACAAATTTGTGACATAATTATTCAAAGAAATTCATAGATTTATTAATAATTCGTGAAGAGAATGTGTAATATAAATTTTAAAATGAAATAAAATAGTATGTAATTTATATTACTATAAATACAGAATAGTAAAACTACATAATATTATCATATACACATTATTCAATCATATTCATATATCACATAATTATTCAAATAAAATAAATAGATTTATTAATAATTTGTGATGAGAATTTGTAATATGGATTGCAAAATAAAATTAAACGGTGTGTAACTTTATATTTACTATAACTACAAAGAATACAATTATATAGTATTATCATATACACCAAAACATTAAGCAAAAATAAAGTATACACCAAAACATTTTGATGTCTTATTAAATTAGATTTTGTTAAAAAGATCAACGTTTTTAAAGAACGGATTAGAATTTTTTTAAAAATATTGATGTATGTGATTGGAGGCAAATGCATTCACAGTATGTGGATAGCATAATTTTTGATGTCACAAATATAAGAATAAAATTAATATGCAAAAAGATTTACAGCAGAATTATCCTCGGCATTATACTAAAAAGATAAGGCATAACCTTCTCTTAGTTTTTTTATTTTTTTGAGAAAACCTTCTCCTAGTATTTCTAAATTAAATAAATTAAACAAGATACAATGCCAAAACTAAAAAAATTATATATTCATATTCGTGATACTTTCGTTCGTTATAATATACAAAGGATTTATATATATTTTTAATGATGATTAACTGATTCTTTTGTCCTATTACAGTGATTGATTCACATGTCGTTCTAATCAAGAACATTCAACAAAAGACACATGATCCTATTTACTTTCCTCCTAAATTGACGAAACAGTTTTTTTTTTTCTTTTTGAAAAAACGAAACAGGTTTTTTCATAGTACTAATTTGTTAACTAATAAGATTCTATTGACCAAGAAAAAAAAACAAAGTAATATACGTTCGAAAAGCATGTCGAGGTTAGGATAAAATTCCAATAATTATAATATTTATTGAATTTTTTATTATAAATAGTATTTTGGTCCAAAGTGATTGTCAATAAAAATCCCCTGAACATTATTTACCAAATAATTTGTACATTTCTCATCATTACAATCACTTTTAGAAAAAAGTGACATGATTTTGAAAAAATGTGACATGACACTATTCTAATTGTGGCATATACAATTTTTTTTATAAAGTTTTATATATATTTGGTAAGATTTTTTAATATGGTAATAACTATTAACTTCTGTATCATCATTAATTCTATTTTCTATATAATTATTTATTTTGACAAGACTATTATATATTAAGCTAATAACTCATATATCACTATTAAATTAATATATATTACATTAATATAAAATAAACTAAGTAGTAAATATAGTTACGGATGTAATTTTTTACACGAACTTATATATCATATTTTTATAAATATACCTTTTATCAAAATTAATTGTAAATGTGCATCAACAAATACAAAACTAAAGCAAAACTCGGTTCATTAAAGTAATTAACAAATTGATTTTTTCAGTTTAACATATTTTAACTAAAAATAACAAAATTCCAAAATTTATTAGAATATATATATATATATATATATAAACTAAGTGGTAAGAGATATATTTAGAATAAATAATAATTAAATATAATATACTATAACTAAATTTTTTTTTATAAAATAAAATTTTGAACTTTATTAAAATTTAAATAAAATCAAATTGAAGTAGTTAAACCAAATCAAAAGAAATAAGACTACAAAAAAATTTAAACCGTTAAAGTTAAAATATAAAAATAATTATGTTCAAATTTAAATTAAAATTACATTAAATTATTGTTTCTGGGCATAGCGCAGAAAACTCATAGTTCAAAAGTATTAATACATAATTTTTACTAGGCACTTATTCAGACTCTTAACATATTTTCTGATTACATTATAAATACTCTTTGTTCTTTATATCTATTTTGAATAATGGGAAATTTGCACGCATAACAATAGGAACACACGAAACAAAGATTCTAACCATTGCATACTTTAGGCTACGATATAGTCGCTATATTTATGTATAATGGCAAAAATACCCAACATGCGCGTGAAAAAACGTTGGACCCACCACTTCTTCCAATTTCACTTACCCCTGGCAACTGAACAATTTCTTCTCTCGTTCTCACTCAACAAAGCGACAACGAAGACGGATTTGGAGAAAGTTCACCTTTGTTTCACCTGTGAAACAAGGCGGACTATTTGTCATATCGTTGTGGGTTAAAGCGTGAGGCAACACTACTTCAAATTTTGGGTACAAAAGGCGGTGGTAAGTTTCGTTGGTGGCTCCAATTCAGAGGAGAAAAAGAAGACATCACGGGAGGTAATTTTGATTTCATAGCATTATAGCACCTAGTTTCATTATCCGAGAAAACCTGATCGGGTTTTTGAAATCGATATCACCCTAGACAATATATTGCAGATCTGTGGTTGAGGGGTGAATGGCTTCAAAGTATAAAGAAAGGTACTTTAAAACTGTTTCACCGTTCGATCATACAAGAACAAATTAATCTTCTAAATTACTAGACTATTTGCTAAACATAAGTAGTATAGACGTTTGTTCTGCATATTTGGTAACTTGTCTTTGGCCAAGTTCTGTGTAGTTATTTGTGACATACAAGCTGTCCTTTTGCTTTATATATATTTGAAGTATACCATGGTCCATGTTTGTATTATGTATTGTCAATATTACGAATAAATTGTATAGCCTAAAATTCAGCAGATGTGGCCCAGTGACTATACTATTTTCATTGGTAATGTAGTATTCCTTGACATGGTCAGCTAATGAACATTTGACCGATTGCCAATTGGCCTAGTTATGTTGTTGCATTTACTTTCTTTGTGTCTAATGTACATCCGGAAATGGGTTCGTTGTTATAATAGTCCTGATATTTTTTTTATAATGTATGAAAATTGTTCTACCATGTATACTGATGTAAAGAGATACATACTAGATGAGCAAAGTATATAGTATAGTCACCATGGTGTCAAAAAAAATGGTTTGATTATAGTCTACAAGCTAGGTGTGTCTCTTAGCATAGTTTACTATGCTATATGATATATGTGCATAGTATAAAAATATATATTGAATTGAACATACCGTGATATATGTGACCATATTATATGCAATATAGAATAGTTGAAATTATAATCAAGTTGGTTTGTAAGGTTTATCGTGTGTTGCATTGCTTGTTCTCACTGACCTCAATGCCACTCAGTGCATGCACCAGTGTGCGACCCTAACGGAAGAGGTATTTTAAACTGCAGTTATGCCATATGCAATTGAAGCATTCTCCACATTGAACCCACACCAACTCCCGTAATAATCCACTTGATGCTTCTCCTCTGTTTAACTTTCTTCAGCTGAGACATTGAACTTATCGCATTTTCTTAACTTTTTCTCTAAGCGTGCATTTTGGACTTCTATGTCCTCCGAATTTCTTGTATTATTTCGGATTATATCTTATTTTCAACTAAGCGCAACGTATTTATTTATCCTTAGTTACCAAGGCTTGATGGTTTTATATGTCAGTACGACATAATGCAAATACAGAGACTATTACATTACTAATGTAGTATAGTATCTGTCATCTTGTTTGTACAAAGACATCTGAATCTGATGCCATACTATATTAAATATAGTATAGTTGCATGTCAGCGTATTTTCATACAAGTACATGCCTACATATATGTTCCCTCCGTCGATGATGTCATATTCCCATGTAACTCATGCCTTCTATTTTGTATTTTGCTCACAGTCTCTACGAAAAGATCTCGTTGGTTGGTTGACTATATGACCATATTATATGCCATATAGTATAGTCTTTTGACCTCGGGTTGGTATAAAACAGAAAAATTAATTTCCCCAACATTACAGTTTGATTATTTGGTCTCCATTAATTCACAAGTCTTATTTCCTATTTTATTAGCCATGTACATTAATATACTTAGCTGTTTATACTGCTCGTATACATTTTATTCACCAACTGTTATTACCTTTATTTGCATTTGATATATGTGGGGTTCCATATTGGACCCAGTTAACTTTTTCCCTACACATATATACCCAAGTTTCTACAGCTCGAACTTAAATACCATATGTTTGTTTGATTGTGCGGCCATTCTCCATTGCATGAATCATACTTGTGTTATTGTATTTTGTTTCTTGTCTGCCCATACTATATTACATATAGTATATATTTATATAGCAGAGACTAACATGAGTCACACGAACACCATGGTCGGGAAATACTGATGGTTTAAATTTATTAAGTTAGTGGTTAGGATATAAAAGTGAGTATAGTTTTTGGTAGAACACAATTAAGCACATGGGTTCTCTTTTATTTATGCTTGCCCACGCACACGCGTTTAGAGGGTTCTTTTCGGCAAATTTGTACCAGACATGTCTTTTATGTGGATCCGAACAGTAACATGGATATATTCTTCATTTTGTTGGCTCTTATGAATATCAGACAAATTCTCCCTTAAATAATTTGATAAGATATGTATACATGATGTGCATTTTTTTAAAAATAACATTAAAAATATAAAGTACTACAGCGAGTTTTGGATCAATTTTAGTCGAGCCAAGTGTTGCTTTGTTAAAAGCCTAAATGAAATCATTCATGTGGATATACCTCCTTTTCTGAGTCATTTGAAACAGACGTAAAACTAATTAAGATTCCACGTTAAAATATTATAAAATCATCAATAGAAAATAATAAGTTCTTTTTTTTTTAAAGAAAGGCAAATTCTAAGTTCTTAGGAGGAATGTTTCATACTTATTTTTTTGCAAAATTTTGGAGGGATGTTTCATACTTTCATCAAGAAAATAATATCAAGCTTCATTAAGGTTATTGATCCACGACTTTTCTTTTTTTTCTTTTTATCCACAATTTTGCAATATTAGTTTGATAACCTTTTCAAGCTAAGATTATAATAAACATGCAACTATCATGTATATTTACTAAAGAAATATACAACCTTCTCATTTTATATTGATATATTGTCAATACTAATATATTGACTAATATTGTAAGATTTCTTTACCATGCAACTACAATTCTGTATTTACTGATACATAGTTGTATTTGAAATACTAATAATGTATGCATATATACATATACTATGTATTTACTAAACAAAATTGACAGGGGAACATATAAAGACTTTATATGCAATACATGCATTACATAATGAATAGTATCTTGGAAATTGTCCAAACACATGGAATTTTTTTTTGAAAACAAAACCCATGGAATTGGTTCAAGTAGAAAGACATCCCAATCACAATTGGATCGTGTGTATATATTCTCTTCTCAAAATGATTCAAAAATAATTGATTCGTAACAAACGGTTTGTAAGAATCCGAATCCAGATACATGCAAAGGAAGACTTCATTAGTCTATCGCTGCCTAAATTGAAAGCATATGCTAAGACATATACTAATTAATTTATCCATCGTTGTTGCTCTTTTTGAGCTGTGTAAGTAAATCTTGTAGTGTGTATTACTATTTAATATATAACGTAGAATTGCACGTTGGCAAAAGTTATAGAAAACAAAAAAGTCTTAAACATACACGTACTTTCCTGAGAGGTGGGTATATATTCTATAGACTATGCAAATATGTACTCTTACGCCTTTTTGGTTTAATTACATTATTGTATTTCCAAAATATTAACTTATTTAAATTAAGACTTTTTTCCTTTTAAAGATACATAAGCAATAGTGGCTACACTTTTCTTGTTCAAAATCTTATACTTGGACGAGCAGTTTATAATCTAAGCAAACATAAAAGAAGAAACAGACTGAATCTCCTAAACCACAACACGAAGCAATATTTTCTTTTTTTTTTTCTTTTTTTTCTTTTTTTAAAGCCAAGTTACAAAAAAAAATATTTTCTTTTTTTATATATTAAAAAAAAAAGTAAATATATACCATCTTTGCAAAATTATATAATTTAAAATGATTTCGAAGAAAACTTTAAATGTGCTTATGAGCTCGCTAATTTAAATTATATTATAGCATTGACTTTTGATGTAATCATTCGTCAGCAATTCCAAATAGTTTTAACATATATGATATATATTTAAATATATTTAAATCATTATAAAAATAGTTACATTTATATATCTCTATATACATGTTTTTTATTTTGATGGTTATGATAAATTATATAATATCGCTCATCTTTTCCTATTGCACGACTGGTTAACATCTCATCAAAAAATACAATGTTCTGATCTGAAATTTACTTGTAAATGCGCTTCCCTTGATCTTCAAATAATTTCTATCTGCCTCTGACGCATTTTACAAGTAAATTTCAGATCAGAACATTGTATTTTTTGATGAGATGTTAACCACTCGTGCAATAGGAAAGGATTAACGATATTATATAATTTATCATAACCATCAAAATACTTGTAAAACTACTTGTGAAATTATTAATAATACTGCTCTAACAGAGTAATGATGATGTTTTTAGATGCCAGAATACATTAGATCTAAGAAGTCAAACGATTTCATCTTTTAACGAATAGTAGAAATCACCGACGTATAAAGAAAATAAACAGTAAATAAGGAGAGAAATCTGACTCTGGTACTAAGCAGCTACCAGAACCAGCAAGCGAAGAAGACAATGGCCTTGATTGGTAATTTTGGTGAATGGTTTAGTGACATTGTAAACGTTATTCCACAAATATTTTGCCAATCAATAAAAATTGTGAAATGAAAAAAAAAGTAAAACGTAAATTTATATTTTCACTGACAAAAATACAAAAAGGTTTTCTTATATATAAAAGTGAGTTTTAGTAGATTATCTACAAAATTAACACTTTAATATTATTAAATTATATGATAATACCATTCTAAAATTTTAAATAAACAGCAATAATTTGTAGTGATAAATATTTATATTGTAAATAAAATTATACTATAATTTGCTTTATAATAATCTAAGTTGACAATCTATTATTTAAAACATATTGAAAAATAAACTAAATATTTATAATAAGAAGTACATTATTATTAATAAATTTTAGTTATTTGATATTTTGTAATAATTAGTTTAGTTGTTAATATTTTCTTATTATAATAAATTAAATATCATATAAAATATTTAAACAGTCTATTATTCCACAATTCCAAAATATTAAAATTTTCTCTAATTTTATTATTTTTTTCATGTACCTAAATTATTCTATGACTTTGTGGTTAAGCAATGTTTATCAATCGGAATCGATGAAGTTCAGTGAATAAAGAGAGAATGGGAGGAAATAAGAGAAAGAGAGAAATGTATGTTTTGCTACCTCTTGTTCTCTCATTCTCTTTTAATATTTTTTATTATTTTAATTACTAGAAATCTTTTGAAATATTATAATAATGTGCTCTTAATAGCGAGTCACTATGTATGGTCAACAGAAATATGCAAGGATCACTTAGAGCATGATTATTGTGGGGTTTTTAGGGTGGAGTTCTTAGCTATTTAAGAGCCGGTTCTTAGCTTTTTTAATTAAAAGTTAAGAGATGAGTTCTTATATTCCGCTAAGAACCTCACCCTAATAACCCCCCCCTCCCCCCCCCCATTAACATGCTCTTAATATGTACATTAGGCCTAATGTACATATCTAACTACTGTCTAGTTTACATATGTTACTCCACGGGTACAGATTGCTGAAGATACACAGGCCTTAAGCTTGGGTAATATTTGTATGGTGGATGGTTCATAAACATCGACAGCACAATTTAGTAGAATGTGATGGGTTTGGAAGGATAGCACGGAGAAGGTTCAGCTCATGGGAACAAGGAATCTAAGGAGGCGTGAGACATCTTTACACTCGGAACTGGAAGCGCTACGAAGGGCAATGGAGAGCATGATACAACACTCGACCTGTCAGAGATTTGAGACATATTGCAAGAATCTGATTGCAATGATAGAACAGCCACAAGATTGGCCCAACTTCTCAACTGAGCTGGAAATCATTCAAATTTTTCGGTTGTGTTTTTCATACTTCAGGATCAACTACTTCCCAAGGACACAAAATGCGATTCCAGATTCGTTAGCTAGGAATGTACGTTCTATTCATAGACTTTTATGTTATATTGGTTGTTCTATTCCGGTCTGGTTATCCAGAGTCTGGTTATCCAGACCACCTCAAGTTTGAATAATATAATAGCCGTTTGCTGCTAAAAAAAAATAATAATCTACTGTCTAGTTTATATAGTTACATATATGTTTCTGTCTTCCTCTGAAAACAGATGGGGTCTACGGCACTAGATTGTTCAATGTTAAGCCAAAACGAATCATTTACTCCAATATTTCGGAGAAAATAACTTTGTAGCATGAAGCAATTAAAAATAAATAATCTATTACTATTTTAAATGATTTATTGAAGATAAAACATGTAAAAGTGAGTAATTATTCAAATATAATTTTTACTTATAGTTTTAATGAAAAACTAAAGTTTGATCTGCGCACCCGCGGAGATAATCGTTTTTATTTTTTCAGCTTCCTGTTTTAAAACATTTGTTTTATATAAATGGTAATATATACTTTTAAAATTTATATGTATTAAATAACAGTTTAATATATTTTTAAACACAATCATTTTATTATTTATAATAATAATTTTATTTTATTTTTTGATCCGTCAACCGTTATACCTATATTTTCAAAATATAACATGTGTGTTTGTGCATTGATTAAATATAATTTATTGTTTAGCTAAATTATAAGAATTTTTTTAAATAAGTAGTATATAATTTGTTGTATTATATTTTAGAAAAATGTATTAATTAAACTATAAAAGACAAAAATACTAAAATGTAAATAAATTTATTATTTTATTGGCATGTGTTTGTAAATAATTTGAAAAACTAAGGGGTAATTTGTTTTTGTACTTCTATTTTAATAGTATAGAAGTGGTTAATTATATATAAACTTAATGTAGAGGATTGAATGAAACAATTTACAATAGTCCGTAAAAAAAATATTGCAAAGAGGAGAATTTACATCAAATGATTGAATCTAGCAGTTCTAGTATATTTTGTGAAAACATAATAGAAAGTGGGTGTTAAATAAAATATGTGAGACACAAATAAATGCCTTCTGATTCAGACCATCATTATCCTCCTGTCTCTTTGGTTTTAAAATTTAATTATCATATTAAATCATTTATCATTTTCTTTATTAGCCTACAGATTATTTCTTTAGGTGTTAAATTATTTTGTTCCTTATTTTCTCAAGGAAATGTTTATTTTTATCTTACTTTTAGCTATCGATTCATTTCCCAACCCGTCATGTTGGGGAAAAAAGGACCGACTTTTGTAGACAGTGTTTATAAAATTGGACTAGCTGGTCACCAGAAGGCTATGGGATCATTGGATTAGCCCATAAATCTAATTTATTAAAATTATAATATAAAATAATTGATAAATAGTAGTTTAGTGATTTCCTTTAGAGGAGAATTTGCTTGTAAATCCAAAGTCGAGAAATCAAAATTTCTCAAACGTTAAATATAGACAAGTTAAAATGGTATTGTCTTTTTAATCTAACAGAAAATCCAGTAAGTGGGATAATCGACAGCTATATTTACCCTTTCAAGGTCAGTGAGGTGATAAAAATTCCAGACCACCCCAAACTATATAAAAAACTTGTATGTTTTGTGGAAGTAAAATGTTAAGTTTTGTATCCAATTTTTATTTTGAAAATATTACTAAAGCTGGGCAAAATATCTATAAATTTTGGTTTGATTCGTTATCCATTTTGATTTGAACTGAAAATTCAGATTTTCGTAACTCTACAAAGCAAAGAAAATACTACTATGCAATATTAATAAAAATGAAACAAATCACAAATACTAATATTTTATGAACGAATATCCAGTATGATTCGTTAGATGCATAGATACATATATTTACATAATTATATATGCTATGATCATTATATTTTATGTTAGTTTTACAGTATTTTTACTTATTAAATTAATTATTTAGTTACTAGAGTTTAAAAAGTAAATAACTTTTTCTTCTGTAATAAAATATTATTATTTTATATTATCTTTTGATTTTTGATTTTATTTATACAGATCGAATCAAATATCTAGTTAAAAACTGGATATCGGAACACCGAATATTCAGGTAGCTACGCAGCGAATCAGATTAGACAATTGATTATTCAAATGAAATGAATTGGATCACAAATACCTCCATAAACTTGGATATTTGACTCTTGTCCACCCTAATAATTTCAATAACTAGCAGAGATGGTAAAGAAATATAAACATCAAACTTGCAATGCACAAGAACAAGAAAACGTAACCGGAAGATATTACCCAGATCGAAAATTAGACTGCTAACGAAACGATGAAGGACCTAAAACACATGAAACAACATAATAGTCGAGCCTTTTGCAACAAGCAAGCCGAAAGATAAGGCACCCTCAAACTCCATAAGCATGGTGCCCACAGCTTTCAAGAAGCCTAACTGCTTCATACTGGTTAAGAATCCAAGCACAGACCCACAAAGTAACCGGGAATAGAAGAAACCAGTAGTGCGAGGAAAAATCAATAATCAATGATGCTGTCATTTGGGAGAAGAAGCTCAAGGTTACAACCTCAAACTCTATCAAATGTGACCCTATACACTGTTACGTTTGTGATGAAGAATCAGTTATATTGGAAGCTTGAACCACGTCGAGTTTGACAAATTGGATTATATGGCGTTTTGGTTAAACGCCGACTAAATATTACTCAATGGTTTACGGTTATTGGAAACCGGTTATCAGTTGTAACTACCCTTGCCTAATATAAAAGCAAGGCTCATGAATTGTATTAGATATCAGAGAAAGATATCTAATACTAGAGTTACAAACTTTAGGTCACGGCCGTTGTGATCTTGGAAGAGTTTAGTAACTTGCCTTGCCAGGCCCCAGGGACGTAGCCCCGCCGGTGAACTCTGGGTCATCAAATAAACTATGTATTTAAGTTTGGTCAAGACGACCGGACTTGTTCAAGTTGGGCTAACTTGCACAAGTCTCGCGCATATGGATTATGGGCCTAATCGACAAAGCCCATTAGGTCAAGTTCTGAATATATCAGATGGAGAGGTCACGACAGATGATCTAACACAAGGCAGACACAAGTGAAACACAGAGGAGAGGCACGAAAGAGTGGGAGCTCGAGAGAGCTCGAGACCAGGGCTTGGTCTGAAGAGAGAGAGAGCTAGAGAGAACTAGGTTCTTGGTACCCTAGCTAGGCTCTTCCATATATACTTGTATCTCTAGGTGATTTGCAACAGAGATCAAGAGAGGTTGACATGAACTGTAACCTCTGGATATTGTACTCTCGTGTTTGATATAATGGAAGGTTGAGAGACAGATTTCTCTCTCCGGTGAGTATAGCGCCTTCTTCACATCGAGGAAGGGAGGTGAACACCGGGTTAACAAAAGTGTCTTGTGCTCCTTCTATCTTGCTTGATTCGTGCTCCACATACATGATTAGTGACTAGGTTTGCGATCAATAACTACTGTAAGATTCCAGTAAAGAGACAAATTCCCTAACAAGTGGTATCAGAGCGCTGGTTTGGTGATTAAGGGTTTATCTAAGTCGAAGCTGGATTGATTCTGAAGAAGTAGAATCAGGGGATTGGTAGTCCCGATCGCGTCACGGGTTTAAGTGTAACAAATCAGAGATGATGCTGAAGGATAGGCATCATCAAAGAAAGAAGAAGATGACATTCGTGTGTGGTACGCGAAGGAAACATCGGAAACGGAAGAAGGTCCAATCGGATCTAATGGTTTCTGGTCTGTGAAATCAGACGTAAGTAAGGGATGCTGCAGGGTTTGCGAGAACGGAAAGATCCAAAGACTGATGTAAGAACAGCTGCACAGATGAGCGGGTTCAAGAACAGCGACACAGTTGAGCGTGTCCGTGGTCTGCATGGCTAGAGATTAATTTGGTGGTTGTTTGAGATGGAGGATATCTCAAGGTGAAGACAGATTCGTATTAAGTCAGAACAAGGCATAAGGAGATAGAATCAAAGTCTGGTCATCAATTTCTAAGGTTTAAATCTTCAGAATAAATGGTCTCATTCCAATGGAGTCACAAGAAAGGTTGTGATGGCTGGTTACTCAGGTTTTGCAACGTGTAAGGAACTGAAGCTTTCAGGAAACAAGGGATGTATGTTGTCTTTGCAAAAGATGATCAAGGTTCTGGTCAGGGTCAGACTGTGTGTTGGTCAGTTTGATTGTGGAAGAGATATGCATTGTGGTTTCAGAATGGTGTAAAGAATGGCAGTTGGTAACACTCTGTTATCTCAGTTCTAGGGGACGCCTTAGAAGTTGAAGATGGTACGTGTGTTCAGAGGCTATTCAGATTTTGATCATTGGTTCCAGGGTTCGGATGCGAACAAAAAGTTGCATAGAAGTGTTCAACGTGAGGAGGTGTTGATCAGGTTTGGATTGAGACAGGGTGTTGGTACTTTGAGGCTTCAAAGTCGGTTCAGTTAAGAAGATTTGAGTTGCAGGGTTGCAGGTTCAGTCACAGAGAGGTTAAGGATCAGGTTCTTGTGGTTAAAAGGAAGCTCAAGGGATGATCAGGGTTAAAAGATCACAATGGAGCTTGTAGCAGCACATGTTTATTTCTTGTGGAAATAATGTGACGAAACAGATGGCGTTCTGTTTTGAGTCAGCACAAGAATATGAGTGAATCTCATTGGGTACATGAGATGTAATGTTTCTGGTTGGTAGAAACATGTTGTATCAAAGAACTAGAGCAAGGAAAATTGTGTAAAGGCCTACACAAGTATATGTTGGAGCAAATGACCATTTGTGGTAACAACATGTAGTAGTTCTGGTGAGGTCGTGTGAGTGACAAGAACAAGCCATGGGAGAAGGTGATTCAAGGTTAGAGTTTGCTTGGAGATTCTGGTCAAAAGCAGAGGAAAATGCGCAGGAAAAATCTGGTAGAACAGGTTGAGCAACACTTGTTCAGGAAGCATTGTTCAATACTACAGCTAGGAGAAGCGTGTGTGAATTTACCTTAGAGGAATCATCATGGTGGTCTGAGTCAGAGGTTTCAGAGGAACAGGCTCAGGAGAAATAAGGGACGACAGGTTTGGTGTCATGGCCAAAGTCGTCAAGGTGGAGCTCTCAGACAAAGAGGATAAGCTCTGAAATATCAAAAGGATGATGTTGTAATCTTCCAAAGGAGAAAATACTTGCGGACTTGACAAGTATGAAAATCAGGTTTGGACATGTCACGGTCAGGTTTGAGAAGAAAGAGGATGCAAGCACCAAAGGTTTTTTGGTGGAGTTCACACACTAGTGATAGTGTTGCAGAACTGGTTACATCTGGAGAAACTCGCCATGGGCTCGAGTTTGACATGAAAGAAGTTGTAAGGGTGTATCTCGACAGGTTACAGAGGATGCACGCACCAAAGGTTTCTTGGTGGAGTTTGCACACTGGTGATAGTGCTGCATGACAAGTTACAGCTGAAGAAAATCGCCATGGGCTTGAGTTTGACATGGAAGAAGCTGTAAGGAAGTATCTCAGGAAAGCGTCACAGGCTTGGATGATGCGAGATGTGGTTAAAGGATACTAGTAGTGGCTAAATCTACTGGTAACTGTTTTCTTGTACTCAGGGAATTGAACATGAGACTTATGTCGAAAGTATTCACAACAAGGTGGAGTTGTGTGGCGTGACCTGTTAATATTGACAGCGTTACAAGTGTGTTCAAGGTGGAGTCTTGCTGGAAAGGTAGTTGTTCGAATCAGAGGATGACACAAGATGAAAACATGTATGTTTCGGGTTTTCTTCATGGGATTATGTACAAATTTATTTATGTATCTCAGGGATATGAGGTGAATCAGAAGAATCTACAAAGGTATCATAATTGCAGACTAGTAATGATTTGTTTGAGCAGTGGTTGAGCAGAGATTCTTTGTATCAAAAGTCTTTTTAGCAGGTTGAGCTAAGAGGTGGTTGAGCTAAGAGGTGGGTGCAGTTGGCAATAGCAGCGATGCAGAGTGATGTTCAAGATAAGGTGTTCATTCAGGTTATTGTAAAGGAAAATCTCAGGATTCAGTGGGGCTACTGGCTGTTGAGGTTGTTTAAGTCAAAGGGGTTTCTGATTTGAGGCAGTGGTGATTCAGGTTCCGTAAGAGTTTCAGGCCAGCACCGGCATCTGGTTTTTTGCAGGAAAATTAAATTCAAGGTTTGTATCAAAGGTCATCTGATACGGAACATGTTTGAATTAGAGTCACAAGGGGTTGATTAAGTCTGACATTGCTTCAAGGTTGAGGCTGAAGTGTCGATGGTAATAATCAAGTGCATGGTGGTGACTGAAGTATTAAGACTGCATGGTTTTGAAGACATGGTTGTTATTGGTAGAGCTTCAGGTTTGAGGTTCCAAGGGAAAGCAGCGAAGGAGTCTTCAAGTTGTATCGAGTTGGATAGATAAGGGATGCTGGGAGGAAACCTGTTTAAGGGGTATTGAAGTTGAGCAGGTGAAGCTCAACAGGTGGATGAAGCCGGATGAGCTTTATTCAGAATATGTGAGGCTGAGAAGGTCGGATCTCAGGAGGCTGCAAGAGATGCAGAAGGTGCCCATGTTTTTTGCTCTGGCTTCAAGGAGTTTTGAAGCGACTCTGAGGATTTTCGGAGTGGTCAATCACTAGGGTGTTTGGCACTGTCTCGCATTACACGAGTTGGCAACATGGTAGCTGCAGATAGAGCTGATTAATCATCAAGGTGGAGATTGTTACGTTGGTGATGAAGAATCAGTTATATTGGAAGTTTGAACCATGTCGAGATTGACAAATTGGGTTATATGGCGTTTTGGTTAAACGCCGACTAAATATTACTCAATGGTTTACGATTATTGGAAACCGGTTATCAGTTGTAACTACCCTTGCCTAATATAAAAGCAAGGCTCGTGAATTGTATTAGATATCAGAGAAAGATATCTAATACTAGAGTTACAAATTTTAGGTCACGGCCGTTGTGATCTTGGAAGAGTTTAGTAACTTGCCTTGCCAGGCCCCAGGGACGTAGCCCCGCCGGTGAACTCTGGGTCATCAAATAAACTATGTATTGAAGTTTGGTCAAGACGACCGGACTTTTTCAAGTTTGGCTAACTTGCACAAGTCTCGCGCGTATGGATTATGGGCCTAATCGACAAAGCCCATTAGGTCAAGTTCTGATTATATCAGATGGAGAGGTCACGACAGATGATCTAACACAAGGCAAATACAAGTAAAATACAGAGGAGAGGCACGGAAGAGTGGGAGATCGAGAGAGCTCGAGACCAGGGCTTGGTCTGAAGAGAGAGAGAGCTAGAGAGAACTAGGTTTTTTGTACCCTAGCTAGGTTCTTCCATATATACTTGTATCTCTAGGTGATTTGTAACAGAGATCAAGAAAGGTTGACAGGAACTGTAACCTCTGGATATTGTACTCTCGTGTTTAATATAATGGAAGGTTGAGAGACCGATTTCTCTCTCCGGTGAGTATAGCTCCTTCTTCACATCGAGGAAGGGAGGTGAACACCGGGTTAACAAAAGTGTCTTGTGTTCCTTCTATCTTGCTTGATTCGTGTTCCGCGTACTTGATTAGTAACTAGGTTTGTGATAAATAACTACTGTAAGATTCCAGTAAAGAGACAAATTCCCTAACATACACCCATTTAACCGAAAGATCCATGTAGAGAAGTCGGACAAGAAGCAAAAAAAAAAATCCTCTAGAGAAACCAAATACCAAGCTAGATATAAGGCTGATGTCTAACTAACGCACACAAAACTACACAACATAAACCATAACTTCACTGATACACCAAGATTAATGGAGCTTTTATTGGGAAGACGAGAACATCGCGGAGATCCAGACCGCCAGCACAGTCATTGAACCTGGAGGAAAAAGACACAAACGACAAACACCGTGGCCGAACACACAACAGCAGAAGCAAACCTTATCGAAAATTGTGTCACCGTAGACAACAAGAAGCAGGGTCAGCGACTAAACCTCCACAGCCTCCACGCGCCACCACCAAAGGGACCCAATGCAGAGAAGTGAAATCAGAGATCCAACAAGAAACTACTGATCACATGCCCAGCGAAAGACTCACCTTACCCCCAGCCAAACCACACCGTAAGCAGAGACAGTCCTCGAAGAGACTCTTTGTTGCCTTTCGTGCCATCACACTCAGAGAGGACCACCACATGCTCGGAAAACAACTGAGATACCGATTAAAGTAGAAGGCGAATCCAAAGAGAGAGATTTTGTCCTCTAGCACCGCTAATCCACCGATAAGGCTGTCAAATCTGACGAAGAGACTACCATAAATAATTCGTAGAAAAACCGATATACCACCAGAAGAAGAGACAGAGACCTGAGATGAAGAGATACCACATCCTCTGATGATAACGAGAGAACAGTGGCCGCCGGAAGAAACAACGAGGATGCACTGGAAACACTCTAAGAAAAAAATAAAGGTGGAGAAAAAGTAAAAAAGAAAATGAAAAGTATGTAGAATTAAACGATATATAAAAATACTATTTCGAAAACACAACTTGTATCATGTTAAACAAATTCATTAGATATGGACACAAGCTGGATATATGACAATGTTTCAAACAATAAGATATAAATTTCAAACGATAAGATATAAATGAACTTTTTTAGTTTAACAAACGAGTAACACGTCCAAATAAATCGTGTAGTTAATTTTTTTATAAGAGTTCGTATTTGACTTACTTGCAAGTTTCAATTTAAAAGACTTGCTATTTGTCTCGACTGTTTATATTGTTGGCTTTAGCAAATAACGGGTACGAGACGAGTGTCAACTGTCAAGTATTTATGTCCAACCCTAAAACTCATATATCTTAATATAATCATGGACTATTCTAAAACAAGGTATTTTAAAATCTAATACTAGCATTATAATATAACAGTTTTCAACCACTCTAAATTGTAAAACTAAAAAGCACAGGTGACTTAAATCCATAAAATTATATTCAGATTGAATATTAATTTTAGCTAATAAATTGCTAAAACTAGTCAACTACGAAACAAATTTAACTATATACCTTCGAATAAAACTTAATTTAATGAAACTAAATTTCAAAATTTATCAAACAGAAATTAATCATGGTATCAAATAAAGGGAAAGAGGAAAACACGTTGTTGTTATTGAATTTCAAACATTCAAACAAAAGTAAATAAGTGAAGATTTGATTCGCCGCATATGGGTGATATCGTGGATTTATGCCAAAGTTTTCGGATTTAAAAAATAAAACATCTCGTTTTAAATGTATAATATCATTTCCAATGTATTTTGCTAATTTTTTGAAAAAATATAGAAAATTTTAATAAAGAGATGAGTTTTGCTTCAATATATTTTTCTAAAATATCAATTTTCATATATATAATAAAATATATAGAAATACTATTTCTTTTTTTATAAATAGAGGAAGAAAAAGTAATCTATACTTTAGAGGAAAAAATAAAGATGAATTAGAATCATTTTGTCTTTAAATGCTATTATAAAGATAAAAATAGAAGTGAGTTAGGGATGCTATAACAAGTCCAAATTCTCATATTGATTGTGGTTTTATTTGTTTGACCGGCCGATTCAGATTTTAAAAAGTTTAAGAAAAATAGTTCCCGAAAAATCAAATGTGTTACTATGGTTCAGTAATTCTATAATTAAAATTAAAAATCGTTAAATAGTACTTCATATTCCTAAAAGATGTATGATGTGTGTTTTACACATATTACTAAAACAGAATAAATTTTGATAATAAATCTATTCTTTTCTGAATTTACCAATTTCCCATATTTCTAAACCAATAGTATTTTAAGAAGGTTTTTTAAAGTTTACACTTCACGATTATTAATTATTAAAAATTGTATTGAAAACCTAAAATATACAATCTTAAAAAAAAATGGAGACATTTATCTTTTAGGAACCGATAAAAAAAATAGATTTGTAATAGTATAATAGGTTTTAGGGAATTTGATATAACTAGTGTAAATAAGTTTTTTGGGGTTTTTTTGGGTGTCTGTAGTGTGACTTTGAGTTTTAGTTTGTACGTTAAATTTAGATGTATCTTTCAGTGATATATGGACTTTCTGTGATCGGAAGGACGCCGTATGTTGCCTTCATTGCATTTTCCTTATATTGACCCTATGTTTTCTAAATATATATATTTTTTTACAACAACAAAAGGCTATACGAAACTAGGCGGATTCTGAAAACTGTGTGTCAGCTTATCAGCCATTATGTTTTGCATCTTTGGGATATGTTGGATAGTAATAATATAAAAAAATTATTTACATCACAAATATTCTTCAATATGTGTAGTGAACGCCGACCATTCTAAATATATTAGTCAGAAGGTACGAGGCATCAGTAGTGAAATATAATTCATTATCAGAAAATCTTTTTAGCAGACAATAGTTTGAAATATATATTTCTTATCCGCAAAATATTTACCATTTTTATTAGTAGTACAGAGAATAGAATATGTATTGTGCACATTATGACCACTTTCAATGCCATCCATTCGAATGGTTGCTCAAAAACGTACTTAGAAACCGCGTGCATAAAGCTTCATGGCATCCTGTGCGTTGTAATAATTTCTTGCCTAAAATATATAAAATAATGAACAACAAGAAAATACAAGCCAATTATTAAAATCATACTACGAAAATGGCATCTAAAACTCAAATTTTTGTTCCCTCAGTGAACATATTTGAAATCGCATAATATTTGTTTATTACTAGAATGCGAAACTATATTCTTTGATATCAAACAAAATATGGAAAGTTTCTGTGGTTATGCAAAATACAGTCAGTTAACTATGTGTTAAAGCATATATGTTTTGTTTGCAATAGAACGTTGAACGCTTTTAAAATATTACAAATTGAAATTTATTATAAAATTTGATGAACCTGCTATAGATTGCATTATATTTTTTTGCACACTTCGGTTTCTTGAATTACATTTCAAATTAATGCTAGGACATTGCCGCCACTTAAAAATTTGCAATAAGCAAAAAGAACACTGTAAACACTATTTCTACGTACATGCATATGCACTTTTTAATTGCATTGTAATTTTGTATTTCTGGAAGTGGATTATAAAGAACATCAATACATGTCCTGATTGGCAAAAACTTACATTACTTGACTGCTATAACATGGTTTTGACATCCGCAATTGTAATATGTAACAATGAAAATCAAAATTTGATTGGTTGTTGGTGTTCTTCTTTTTACGATTCTTTAAGATTGATATGTTTTCAAAATCTCATTACCATTCGAAAAAAAAGTTTAAAAACATAGTGGAAATCGAGCTGGTCCTATCTGAGTTCACCTTTTGTGTCTCTCGGCACCTAACTTATTTTTGGTCCATTACAAACTACTTACTATTCCAGGTTATCCAATCAACAATACCCAAATTACCCTTACCCGTTCATCTGGTTCGTTACAAGCTTCACTCATAGAGTCACAGATGAAACATTTATAGTTGTGGACAGTGATACAAGAAGCTCCGGCGACCAGAAAAGTATTGGTGAATATATTCCGGCGAGAACATAGGTCCCCACGTGACACTAGATTTACCTCCCTAAAAGCACAAGTTAAAGAAGCATAGGATAAAAAAATTAGAACATGTGAATTGGTTTTAGGAAGGATATTTGAGAATGTGCTTTGTGAGGCATCATCAGTAGGAGCAAGCAAGCCTAGTCAAATATATTATTCTCTTTCTCTGCCTTTTCTTTTGTCCACTATAAAACAAACCTCATCGTCCTCTCTTGCCCTACACTCAACAAAACAAACACACTCTCTTCTTCTCAAATTTAAGACTTAAGAGAGAAAAGATATGGTGAAGTTCACTAAGCAGTTTGAGGGGCAGCTTGTGCCTGAATGGAAAGACGCCTCTGTCGATTACTCTCAGCTCAAGAAAGACCTCAAGAAAATCCATTTGTTAACCAATGGAGTTGAGAACAAACACACAGAAACTTCTCTCATCAAAACGATAAAGTCTTCTATAGGAAACCTTTCCCTTTTCGGTAACAAGGAACGGGAACACTCTAGAGCCATCAAAGTACTAAAACTAATCTCTATCCTTTTTGATTTAGCTAACAACTATTCATTGTTTTGTATTAATGATTTTGATTTTCTTAATAGGTTCATAGGAAGCTTGCTTCTTCAGGAAGAAACAGTGACGTGTATGAGACGGAACTTCTGGCGAAGGTTGCTGATGATACCCATGCTGCGAAAGAGTTCTTCATGTGTCTGGACACACAGCTTAACAAAGTGAACCAGTTCTACAAGACGAAGGAGAAAGAGTTCTTGGAGAGAGGAGAGTGCTTGAAGAAGCAAATGGAGATACTCATTGAGCTAAAAGATGCTTTTAAACAAAAGCAAGCCAATGGAGAGTCTAGTCAAGAATCAAAAGAAGATGACTCCATATCATGCACCATCTTATGTGGTAATAATAAGATATCACACAAACATATAAAATATTGAATGTTATATGTTTGCATGGATTTCAAGAATTGGTTTACTTAGTTTGCTCTATTTCTTGATGCAGAGGAAGACTCTATTAGGAGCAGAACAGAGCAAACAGAGCTTCAAGAATCTTGCTTAGAGGATTTGGAGAACAATGGGACAGAAGCATTGGAGTCTCCTAGATCAGAAGAACAAATCAAAATCAACAACGAGAACGAGAACTCGAAGTTGAGGACGGTTTCTGGTCGAGTTTTCAGCTGCCAGGGGAAGAATCTCACTATAAAGATTCCACTGACAAACCCTTCTCGTACATTCTCAGCTATAAGTTACATGATCAAAGAAGATTTGATAAACCAATCATCGTCGAAGAAAAGTGGTCCAGATGGAGTAAACAAGCTAAGAATCAGCAAGAAAAAACTAAGTCACGCGGAGAAGATGATCAAAGGAGCTTTGGCAGAACTGTACAAAGGGTTGAATTATCTCAAAACTTACAGAAACTTGAACATGTTAGCCTTCATGAACATTCTCAAAAAATTCGATAAGGTAAGCTTTGAAACAGAGCATTTTTTTCAACCATATTTTGTTTCCATTTTTAATTACAAGACCATACTATGATGTTTCAGGTTACTGGAAAACAAATCCTTCCAATATATCTCAAAGTGGTGGAAAGTTCTTACTTCAACAGTTCAGACAAGGTAAATGGAAACTCTACTTTAGATTCTTGTTTTTCATGTCTGTGCAAGCGGAAAATCGACACCTACACTCTTGTCTCTTGTCTTATCACTTTATCTAAAAGTGATTGTAATCTTGGGACATAACAGGTAATAAATCTATCAGACGAAGTTGAAGAGTGGTTCATCAAGCACTTCGCAGGAGAAAATCGCAGAAAGGCAATGAAATATCTGAAACCGCACCACCGTAAAGAGTCTCACTCTGTCACCTTCTTCATTGGTGAGACCTTTTTAACTTTAACATTTTACCTGTAGATTTTGTGACATTTTTATTTGTCAGACCAACCAAAAATAAAAAGTATTTGGACCCCATCACAAAACACATTAGGATTCCACAAATGTAACTTATAGTTTTGTGGGTGGACAACTAAGAGCGTCACATTCTGTTATATTCTCTGTTGCATAACATTATCTTGTCTGCTGAAGAATCTTTGTAATCAAACTTTCTTGTTTGAGATTATATGGGTCTGGTTTAATCTTGTACTTAAATTATAATCTCTATCCAGGTCTATTCACTGGTTGCTTTGTTGCTCTTCTTGCTGGCTACATCATTGTGGCTCACTTGACTGGAATGTATAGAAAATACCCTGAGAACACTTTCTACATGGAAACTGCATATCCTGTACTAAGGCGAGTGATCTAATTAAAATCTTGATGATTATGGTAATCTTCATATATATGAGAAATTAACAAATAGACGTTAATGCAAATTTAATATTTTTGTGTGTTTGCAGCATGTTTGGGCTCTTGTTTCTACATTTATTCTTATATGGTTGCAACATATTTATGTGGCGAAAAGCAAGGATAAACTATAGTTTCATATTCGAACTTGGATCCGAAAATGAGCTCAAGTTCAGAGATGTGTTCTTGATATGTACAGCTTCAATGTCTGTGATAACCGGTGTCATGTTTGCCCATCTCTCGCTTCTCGCAAAAGGTTACTCCTTTGGACAAGTTCAAGTGATCCCTGGACTTTTATTACTGGTAATTAACAAACACTAATCACTCTTCATCATGTGTTTTGCATTTTTTGTAAAGTTGTAATCTAAATATGTTTGGTTATATATTGTCGCGGTTTTGCAGGTCTTCTTCTTAATACTGATTTGTCCCTTAAACATTTTCTACAAATCAAGTCGTTACCGGCTTATATCAGTCATCAGAAACATTGTCTTTTCACCTCTTTACAAAGTTTTGATGCTTGATTTCTTCATGGCTGATCAACTTTGCAGCCAGGTAATAACATGAGAATCTGATCTTTTACATAAACCCTGAATCAAAATCTGATCCTTGAAAATGGGTTAACTCACAGGTACCGATGCTAAGGAACCTTGAATACATAGCCTGCTACTATATAACAGGTAGCTACGCAACACAGGACTATGGGTATTGTATGAGAGTCAAGTACTACAGAGATCTCGCCTATGCAGTTTCCTTCCTACCATACTACTGGAGAGCAATGCAGGTAAAAATTAAATTAAACATCCTTGCTTCTTCCCCCAAGTTTCTCTTTCTTCTCTCCCAAGTTAGGGTTTCCCCTTTATAAAATACTGAAAATGACTCTGCCACAGTGTGCAAGGAGGTGGTTTGATGAAGGCGAAACGAGCCACCTAGTGAACTTGGGGAAGTACGTGTCAGCGATGTTAGCAGCTGGAACCAAAGTGGCTTATGAGAAAGAGAGGAGCATTGGTTGGCTCTGCCTTGTGGTGGCTATGTCAAGCATAGCCACAATTTACCAATTGTATTGGGACTTTGTAAAAGATTGGGGTTTACTTCAACGCAATTCCAACAACCCTTGGCTTAGGAACCAACTCATGCTTCGCCAAAAATATATTTACTACTTCTCCATGGTACAAATCCAAAATCGTTTATCAGCCAATGAGCCAAATAACATATGAATCTAGTGAAAATGGTTTTTATTATCCTCTGATGTTCTGTTTTTAGGTTCTAAATCTTGTTCTGAGGTTGGCATGGCTACAAACAGTTTTACACTCAAGTTTTGAGCATGTGGATTACAGAGTTACAGGATTATTCTTGGCTGCTCTTGAAGTTATTAGGAGAGGACATTGGAACTTTTACAGGTAAAGTTAATCTCTATTTTCAAGTTTTTTTTTTGGGGTATCTGATTCAAGATTAAATGTACTGATGCTTGTGTGGGCAAAATAACAAAACCATTGTTGCAGATTGGAGAATGAGCATCTAAATAATGCAGGGAAGTTTCGAGCTGTGAAGACAGTACCACTTCCTTTTAGAGAAGTTGATGAAGAAGACTGATCTGATGGAATAGATTATTATTATTATTAGTAGCTTTGTCAAAGATATGAAAGAACACGAGAAGAAAAAGAAGGGAGCAGAAGAGGATTTGTTATTTTCTTGATCAACCATGTATTTGTGATCTGATCAAGAATCTTTTAAATAATTATTGTTATTATTATTCTTGTCCGAAAATTGATGTAACTATAAAGAATCTTATTTCTCCCTTCTTTCCTCATTGTTCTTCATAAATAAAAAATTAAAAGGAGAAATACGAATAGGGCAAATCTCCAAAATAGCACATTTTTAAGTTTATATCACAAAAATAGCACTCAAAAACTAAAATGACCAAAATAGCACCTTTCTAAGTTTATCCTTTGAAAATTTTAATTTTTTTTATTTTTCAAAATTTGAAATCTTATCCCCAAAACCTCATTTCTCAACTCTAAACCCTAAACTCTAAACTCTAAACCCTACGCCCTAAACTCTAAACCCTAAACCCTAAACTCTAAACCCTAAACCCTAAAATCTAAACCCTAAACCCTAAAATCTAAACCCTAAACCCTAAAATCTAAACCCTAAACCCTAAAATCTAAACCCTAAACCCTAAAATCTAAACCCTAAACCCTAAAATCTAAACCCTAAACCCTAAAATCTAAACCCTAAACCCTAAAATCTAAACCCTAAACCCTAAAATCTAAACCCTAAACCCTAAAATCTAAACCCTAAACCCTAAAATCTAAACCCTAAACCCTAAACTATAAACCATAAACCCTAAACCCTAAATCCTAAACCCCACCCTTTAACTCTAAACCCTAAGTTTGTGACTTTTGATAAAACATTAAGTGTTATTTTTGTGACTTTTGACCTTGAGTGCTAGTTTGAGAACATAAACTTAATTTAGTGCTATTTTTGTCTTTTTCTCATACGAAAAGAGTTTGTCTTATTTTCTTTGGAAAATTGTTTTCTTTTGCCAAAAAAATGATAACTATGTCCTATTAGGCTAATCTCATATACTTTATGTCTTATTACTCTAAATATTTTCAAAATGGCAACACTGCCCTTAATTTCAATTAAAAATTCGAAATTACAATTAATAAAACAATTATTAAATATTAAAATCTAATTTTAAACTAAATAATGAAAAAAAATATTAAAAATCCCCCCAAAAAAAACTAAAGTTCGAATTTTTTTTCTCAAAGGGATCGATTGATCCCGTAAGCAATCGTTCCATCTGAACCGGTCGATCCTGATAAATATATCTAGAACAACAAAAATATGTGGAGCATATACTGATCGGCCAAGCCTATGTCAGTCGATCGCAGGAGCTCGATTCCACTTCGATCGATCGATCGCGTCATCAGGTTCGATCGATCCCGTGCGCAGGTAAGTCTTCCAAATCGATTTACTGGTTTTCGTTGGTTAAATCTGGTTTGATTCTCACTTGATTTGAACCGAACAAACACGAGATGAACTCTGAAAACTCAATTTCTAATCAATCAAACCTATTTTTCTCTTCTCCTTGAAGAACAAAGGGGAGAAGAAGATGGCGTGAGAAGAAGTTTCCAAATCGATGTTTTAATTTTTTAACTTTAAAAGTTGATTTATAAATCACGATTTTCTTTAAAAAAATCGGTTTAATAAATATAAGGAAACTGAATATTTCTAAATATTCTCTTCCCATATTTTTGGAACTGATTATTCTTATCCGTAGAATTTGTATTCTACTATATGTAGAACACAATAAACATGTTTGAAATCGATTTCTACAGGTTTTAGATTTATAGTAATGTGTAGATTCCGGATTCTATAGATTTTAGAACGATAGGTTAAGCGCGGAATGTGTTTTCCAAATATTTTTAGATTACTATTATTTACGTAGATCACATATTCTAAACATATTGGATTCAATGAAAAAATGGATTACATGTTCTACTGTGTAGAATGTCAATTCTACTTTTGAACAAAATATGAAATTATGATTTAAACACTTTTAGAACTAGAAAAAAATACCAATAAGTTGATATAGGTATTTCATCAGTAGTTACTATTTTTTTTATTTTTTTTGTTTGTAAAACTATTTATTTGATTTATTTTGAAAAATACTAAAGGGTATTAGAAGAAAAAATGGTACAAAAAAAGAATTAGCGTAATAAGACATAGTTATCATTTTTTGCCTTAAAAAAACAATTTCCCCTTTCTTCTTTAGAATTGCCAGTTAAATTATTTTGTAACTTCAAGGTTGTAGTGTTAATATTTAAGATAGCCAATGCAAATCTCAATTGGCGAGAGAAATATGTGCTGAAAATTAGAACATACCTTTTAAAAATTAATATTACTTTAATTTCATGTTTCTAATTGAAATGACATAAAAGTATATGTGATATCTATGTTATTATAATATTAAAATATTTTGTACTTAAATCTGGGGGAAAATTAGGTTATTTACAAAAGTAAACTAAGATTTTGTTGACAAAAAAAAACACTAAGGTTTTAAAAAACAAATAAAAACTATGATTTTGCCAATCAATAATTACAAAACAGTGTTATAATGATTTTGGTCGGGCAGAAAGATTAAAACTTATGTCTAGCTGAGGTGGCGAGATCTGAGACGTTGAAACGGAGAAAATCAACGGCAACCGTTCCTCCGTCCTAGACCTAACCACTATCTTACCTTCGATAGAGACAACACGAAGACAATGACGCTAAACATGGCGAATACGGTGGCCGGTTTATCTCCGGTTATCGCTCCAATTTATTGTCCGATTACCAACCGGAAGCCAATCAGTTTCTACAAGCCGCATCTTCTCTCGTACAAACAAAGCCTTATATCGTCTCTACACAGGTCCTAAGCTTAACTCTCTCTCTCTTCTCCATCATGTTTCCTTTCGTGGGTCTCATCTCAACTTCTCTTACCTTCACGAAAATCTCAAAGACTCAATGATACCTCCTCTGCGCCTCGATGTGAGAAGTAAAAAACACGGGACCGTAGTCCACTCAACAATCCACTATATAAATGTATTTGAGTACAACCACATCCTCCCTGTTCAACAACCTGAACAGAACAGAGACTCAAGCTACAAAGAGCTATCTCCAACACAAGAACAACAACAACAAGAGAGCAACACAAAGCTTCAAAACCAGCAGAAACCAAACGACCTCAGCTCACAAGGATTCCGGCAACCAGAGACTAATCCCACCGTACAAATCCAAGATAAACCAGTCAACAAC